>NW_024966884.1:156611-160463 GCF_019238085.1 Lagopus leucura
CCGCTCCTGTCCTTCCTCTGCACCTTGGGGGGGGGGAGGGCGCCCCTGCCCTCCCCCTCCACCTGGCCCCCGCCCGCGGGAATGGAACGGTGGGATCGGCAGGGTGAGAACGGCGCTCACAGCACTCACAGCCTTTGGTTTTGCTTCGGTTGGTTTTCTTTTCCTTCATTGATAGATTTAAAAACGCGGAGTTGGAGGTGGTGCTTCGGGCAGAGGCTCTGCGGAGGGGGGAAGGCGCGGCCCGACCTCTGTGCTCGCATGCAATGGGGGGCACCGCTGCCCCCTCCCCGCCCCCCGTGGGCCGATGTGGGGCCGTTCGGTCCTTTTTATTTGCCCCCCCGTCCTTGGGAACGCAAATAGCCCCACAAAACCCCATCCCGCCATACAAAGCCGACCCGCCGTGCGAACCGAAACATCGCCTTCCTCGACGGGAGGAGGAGGGCGAGGGCTGGGAGGGAGGGAGGGAGGGGGCGGCCCCCACCCCACGGCCGCTCTGCCCCCCGGGGCCGCCCCCCGCTTTTCCATGCCGGTTCCCGGCGCCGGGCGCAGCGCCGTTATTGCTCGTAGGAACCACCGCGGCTGCGGAACGCCCCCCTCCGCGCCGCCCCCCGCCCTGCCGGCGCGACGCCGCCCCGCGCCGAGGCTCGGCTCAGCCCCCCGCACAACGCGCGGACCCGCACCGCGTGCGCCCTACGCGGGGCTGCGCTCGGGGGGGGCATCGCCGGCAGTTACGGCCACCGCGCTCTCCGTGTCCGCCCGCAGCCCCTCCGCCTCCCTCCGCAGATGCCCGTACAGCCGCTCCTCGATGCCTCCCGCTATCTTGTCCAGCAGCTCCGCGTCGGGACGCGGCTCCACGCACCGCCCCGGTCCGAGGCATTCCTCCCCGCCTCCGCGCTCGGGCCCGGTCCGGTGCTCCTCTCCGGGCTCCTCCACGATCACCTGAATCTCGGGTTCGGGCAGCGGAGCGGCGCCGGATTCCGCCTCGGCCGCCTCTTCGTCCCCGGCGCTGACGATGCGGGGCAGCGGCCCGTGGAATCGGGCGTCCAGCGGGGAGTTGGCGCTGTCCCCGCGACGCAGAGGGGTGCGGTGCCGTTCCAACGCGGGGTACCGAACCCCCGGGTCGCTGTACTGCTTGGCGTGCTGCCACTGCTTGCGGAGGTGCGTGCGGGAGCGATGTTTTCCGCGCGGCGGGGATTCGTCGAACTGCGGGTCGTGCCGCACGAAGGCGTTGAACAGCGCGTCCGTCTTCTCGTCGATGCTGTAATCCCTCCTCGGCGACGGCGCGTCCCGGCCCGCCAGCATCTGCCCGTAGGGTGACCAGGCCAGGGGGCTGTGGGTGCGCACCGGAACCCCCCCGCCCACCGCGCCGCGCCGCGCTTCCTCCTCCTCCTCCTCCTCGTCCTCCTCCTCCTCTTCCTCGTCGGGCTCGCGGCCCTCGAAGCTCTCGAAGATGGTGCCTTTCCGCCCGGCGCTGGTGAAGCAGATCCGTTTCTCCGACGCCGTTTGATCCGCGGGCGGCCCCTCCTCGCTCCCCCGGCCCGGCGCCTCGATGGAGGCGTAGCCGCTGTCCATCTGCAGCAGCTTGCGCGTGCCGGGTTCCGAATCCTCCGCCTTGGGCCGGGCCCAGAGCTTCTCCTCGGGGCCTTCGGCCTCGTCCAGGGAGGAGGAGGGGCAGGGGGCCGCGCCGCCCGACGAGACGCTGTCCGCGCCGTCGCTGCGCACCGAGTCCTGGTCGTTGCTGCGCTCCGACGCGGCGTACAGCTCCAGCGAGGCCCGAAGGCTCCAGATGTCGTGGCCGACGCTGCGCTGCTCCGGGGCCGCCGCCTCGCTGGGGCTGTCCTCGCCCGGTTCTAACCTGGGTTTGGGGCGGGGGGGGGGGTGGCGGGGTCACGGCGGGGACGGCTCCCATCGCTGTGATGTGGACCCCACCGCCCCGCCTGGTGCCCACACGAACCCGTCGCCCCCAAAAAGTGGAACACCGCCCCCCCCCCCCATGCCCCGGGCCCCCCCCCCCTCCCAGTCCCCTCTATCTACTGAAAAATACCTGCCGAGAGAGGGAGGGGGGCTGCTGGGGGAGGGCAGGAAGGGGCCGCCCGCGGGGTGGAAGGCGACGTCGTCGGTGTGGGCGATGTATTGGATGATGTCGGTCTGGTGGGGGTCGCGATCCTCCTGGTCCATGCTCTCACTGGCTGCACGCTGCCGCTGGAACTGGCGGCGCTTGGGAGACCCTGCGGGGGTGCAGGGTGGGGGGGGAATAGTCGCATCCTTGCAGAGGGGCGCAGCCCCCCCCCCCTCCCCACTTGGCTCCCCCGGCCCCCACCTCTCGTGTCCAGGCTGGATGCCCGCTGGGTGCTCTCCAGTTTCCATTTCTTGATCCTGAAGTACGGGCTGGCCCCATCCAGGCTGGCGTGCCGGCGCAGGCGGGTGAAGAACTGCAGCACCGGACCCTGCGTAGGGGCTGGGGGGGCATCCCCAGGGCTGGCACTGACTGCAATTGGCCCCTTCCCGCTTCGGGGCGCTGCGGTGAACTGAAGGTGTGGGGGAGTCGTGAGCGGTGGCTCAGCCATGGGAGCAGCCATGCACAACCCCGGCCCCACACTCACCGAAGGGCCCTCCCCAGAGTCGGAGGAGGTGGCGGGGCTCCCTCCCGCTGTGGAGTTGTAGGTGTCCCCGGGCAGGGCTGAGCTGGGGCACACGGTGTGGCTGGGCTGCGGCACGGCCCCTCCAGGGGGCTGTGGGCAGAACGCATCAGGGGCTGCACAGAGCTCTGCGCCCACAGCCCCATCCCCATGCCGCCCTTCAGCCCCCATCCAGGCGATGCCCACCCCCCCCCAGTGCCCACCTGGAAGATGGCGAGGCCGGGTTTGGGAGGGGGCCGGCGGGGGGTCATGGCCAGGTTGTTCTCGCTGGACTCGCACTCATGGATGGTGACGATCTTAAGGGCGGGCGGTGGCAGGTGGAGGTGCGTCAGGCGGGCGTTCTTCAGGTGGTGGAAATCCCCCTCTGTCAGCGTGTACCTGGGGGGCACAACGAGTCACGGGGCGGCCCCACAACCTACAGCTTCTCCCCCGCCAGGGCCCCCAGCCCTCACCTCCTCCCCTTCTCCTGGGTCTTCTTGCCCTGCTCATACAGCGCGGCCTCGTTGAAGGAGACGCGGCGTGCGCTGGAGGAGCTGGAGGACAGGAACCGCTCGCTCTCTGCATCGCGGTAACTGGAGGCCGACAGGCACTCGGGGTCCTCCACTTTGATAGTGATATCTATGGAGAGGAAAGGGAGGGCTCAGCCAACAATCCCCCATGGTGGCACAGCTGAGGCTGCATGAACTCACTGCACTGCTGCGTGCCGGCGGCTGGGACTCCCAGTGAATAGGGGACAGCCCAGGACCCGCTTTGCCACCCCCCTGGAAGCAGCATCACAGGTGGGGGGGCACTGATCCCCACTGCTCACCCTGGGCCTGCTGCGAGTCATCCAGGTACGTCGTGGTGGTTTTCTCAGGGTCATCGCTGGCTCTGCGGAGGGACCGGCGGTCAGAGCTGCCCCGTGCCAGAACGAACCGTAGCAGCACCACAATGGGTGCCGCAGCCACGAGGTGCCACCGGCCTTGGGGACACAGTGGCCTGTCCCACCCACCTGGAGTGGCGGCGGTCGGCCTCGCAGCAGCGGCGACAGATGATCAGGATCCCTGAGAGCAGCACCAGCGTTCCCCCGATGAAGATGGAGAGCAGGGCGAGCAGCAGCACGTAGCCATCCTGGGGGGACACCTCGCCGGGCAGCGCCTGCGCAGGGCAGGGAGAGGTGAGATGCTGTGCGGGGGGGACACGTACTTTTTTCTGGGGAGGGGAGGGGGGGGGG
>NW_024966885.1:0-2809 GCF_019238085.1 Lagopus leucura
AGAAAGAAAAATACTTTAAGAATTTCTATCCATTAAGTGTGTGTTCTTGAGAAACCTCCCTCCAAGGAAATACATCTGAGTGTCATTTAGGCACAGCTTGAGCTCAGCAGCTGATCCATCCAGGCACATGTCAGCGGGATTCTGCCCTCATAGAGCAGCTTGTGGGACTGGGACTGAAGATTCATTAAAACCACTCAAATATTGCAATCACATGCAGAAGGAAACAAAGAAGGGCAAAAGGAAGCCACAGTATTTAAAAAAAAAAAAAAAAAAAAAAAAAAGTGTTTTCACTGTGTTTTCAACTGACAAGTTTTTTGTTTTGTATTTAAAAAAAAAAAGCAATTGCAGATGTAGTCTCAGATTTGCCAGACCCAAGTGTTTAAATGTCCAGTTGGAAAGACATAAAAATCATGTTGGTAGTTCCTGTGTTCCTAAAAATCTTTTTTTCTTGGAGCTTTTAAACTTTCTCTGACCTTCCTGGCAGGCATATATGACAGCTGTAAATTGAAACACTCCACTTTGAGTGCATACAGATTATTCTTTCTTAGGTGCCTTCCCTGTACTTTCATGGGTCCTAATGTGGTAACACCCGTCTGTCTCTTGCCTGTGAAAGGATGAGTTGTTACTGGGACTTTTATCCTCCAACGTAGTGAGTAAAGGGCAGTTCACTTTACTGCCACCAAACTCAGAACTGTGCCTACTTTGGAAGTGGTCAGCGTGGAAGCCTGTCCTGGTTGCACAGGAACACTTTACTCTGGTATCTGCCTGGCACACTGAACACAATTCTACTTTACAATGTCAATTGTGGTTTATTTGTTTTTTTCTCATCGATTCCATGTCTGATGCTGTAAACTAGAGCAAAGAAAATTGACTTGTACATTACAAAAGTGTTTGTGAAGAGTGATGATTTATGGTGGCATAAAAAGTTCACCTATTTTTGAAGTTTCATGAAATTTTCCTGCAACAGTAACCTTTTTGTGCCATTGTCACTGCACCATACTCATTCACATATGCACAGTACTTTTCATTAAGGCTGTTTTCCTGACCCTGAAATTGTCCCTGAATATTTTCAGCAATAATAGTTCATGAAGTCACGTAAAATCATTTAAGTAACGAGGTGCTGTGTATCATCTTAATCATGTTCTTGTTTATCTTCCTAGTTTTCAAAGCATAATTTAGATATGGAGGCTAGTCTGAGTTTTTGGCTAATAACTTTTATTCTGTGGTCATGGCAACATGAATTCTGAGTTGTGCACTAGAAATACGCTTTGCTATGCCTGTTAATTTTTCTTTCTCAGTGTCTCAGTGCACAAGGCCTTGGAATTTGTGAATGGAAGGCACCCGATTTGGGAAAGGGCTGTCTCAGCTGCTTGACAAGCACTAGCTAATGTATCTTCATGTTGCCTGTATGAGGTTGTTCTTTCTTTCATGTGGCTGGAGAACTATATGAGAGCACCACACAAAAGCATACTCTCTCTGTTTTGATCTTAACTGAACAGACTTTTCCATGCAATAGAAAACTATGTCTTGACAGCTGCTCTCAATCTCAGGCAAAGGACAGGATAGGAAAGGGTGCACTAGGATGATATTCAAGCTCTGTGCAGTATTTAAAACAAGAAAATCAATCCCCAAAATGAGTTAATTAACTAAGAGAAGGGAATTTTGGTTCCTTCCCTCAAAACAGTTTTCCTTAAACATTCTCTGGACAAAATCCTAAATCTGAATTAATGTTTCTATTCATTCGGTTGTATATCAGAAATCAAATATTGTGATTTTAATGTCTTTGAATTATTATGATCTTTGTTTCGTTTCCCACGCATTTGGATTGACTGTTCTTGTGCTTGGAGTAAGACGTCCTGGTTGCTTTTGTTTGAAGAAAATCAAGGTCTCTTCCTCCAAGCTCAAGACCATCTATCTCAGTGTCAAGCAGTGTTAAGCAAGAAGCATACATGGATGGACAAGAAGCTTCTTAGTAAATTTGGCTGACTGGCAGAGCGCTGGCTGACTGGCAGAGCACAGAGGGTCGTTGTTGGTGGTGCAGAGTCCGGTTGGAGGCCTGTAACCAGCGGTGTTCCTCAGGGGTCTGTGCTGGGTCCTGTCTTGTTCAACATCTTCATCAATGACCTTGATGAGGGGATAGTGGCCACCCTCAGCAAGTTTGCTGATGATACGAAGTTGGGAGGATTGGCTGACACGCCTAAAGGCTGTGTTGCCATTCAGCGAGACCTGGACAGGCTGGAGAGCTGGGCAGAAAAAAACTGGATGAGGTTTAACAAAAGCAAGTGTAGAGTCTTGCATCTGGGGAGGAATAATTGCATGCACCAGTACAGGTTGGGGGATGAGCTGCTGGAGGGGAGCTCTGCGGAAAGGGACCTGGGTGTCCTGGTGGATGACAGGTTGGCCATGAGCCAGCAGTGTGCCCTTGTGGCCAAAAAGGCCAATGGCTTACTGGGGGGCATTAAAAAGAGCGTGGCCAGCAGGTCGAGGGAGGTGATCCTCCCCCTCTACTCTGCCCTGGTGAGGCCTCATCTGGAGTACTGCATCCAGTTCTGGGCTCCCCAGTACAAAAAAGACAGTACAAAAAAGGGATCTCTTCGAAAGAATCCAGCGAAGGGCCACAAAGATGGTGAAGGGCCTGGAGCATCTCTCTTATGAAGAAAGGCTGAGTGAATTGGGTCAGTTCAGCCTTGAGAAAAGTAGACTGAGAAGGGACCTGATCCAGGTCTATAAGTATGTAAGGTGTGGGGGGCAGAATGGCGAGGCCGGACTGTTTTCAGTGGTGAGTGGAGACAGGACAAGGGGAAACGGC
>NW_024966886.1:0-2773 GCF_019238085.1 Lagopus leucura
CTCCATGGTTTTGGGACAGTCCCAATGTTACCTGTGGATTTGGGGCATTCCCTGTGTCCCCTGGGTTTGGGGCAGTCCCATTGTCCACATGGGTTTGGGGCAGTCGCAATGTCCCCTGGGTTTGGGGCAGTCCCAGTGTCCAAATGGGTTTGGTGCAGTCCCAATGTCCCCATGGGTTTGGGGCAGTCCCAATTTCTCCATGGGTTTGGGGCATTCCCAATGTCGCCGTGGGTTTGGGGCAGTCCCATTGTCCCATGGGTTTCGGGCAGTCCCAATGTCCCCTTGTGTTTTGGGCAGTCCCAATTTCCAACTGGGTTTGGGGCCGTCCCAGTGTCCCCAAGGTTTTGGGGCAGTCGCAATGTCCCCATTGGTTTGGGGCATTCCCAATGTCGCCGTGGGTTTGGGGCAGTCCCATTGTCCCCACGGGTTTGGGGCAGTCTCAATGTCCCCTGTGGATTTGGGGCAGTCCCAGTGTCCCCATGGGTTTCGGGCAGTCCCAATGTCCCCATGGTTTTGGGGCAGTCCCAATGTCCCCATGGGTTTGGTGCAGTCCCAATGTCCCCTGTGGATTTGGGGCAGTCCCAGTGTCCCCATGGGTTTGGGACAGTCCCAATGTCCCCTGGGTTTGGGGCACTCCCAATGTCCCCATGGGTTTGGTGCAGTCCCAATGTCCGCTGTGTTTGGGGCAGTCCCAATTTCCACCTGGGTTTGGGGCCGTCCCAATGTCCCCCTGAGTTTGGGGCAGTCCCAATGTCCCCATGGGTTTGGGGCAGTCCCAATGTCCCCATGGGTATGGGGCATTCCCAATGTCGACGTGGGTTTTCGGCAGTCCCATTGTCCCATGGGTTTTGGGCTGTCCCAATATCCCCTTGGGTTGGGGGCAGTCCCTCTGTCGCCGTGGGTTTGGGGCAGTCCCAGTGTCCCCTGGGTTTGGGGCAGTCCCAGAGTCCCCATGGGTTTTGGGCAATCTCAATGTCCCCTGTGTTTGGGGCAGTGCCAATGTCCCCTGGGTTTGGGGCAGTCCCAGTGTCCCCATGGGTTTGGGGCAGTCCCAGTGTCCCCCTGTGTTTGGGGCAGTCCCAATGTCCCCATAGGTTTGGGGCAATCTCAATGTCCCCATGGGTCTGGGGCAGTCCCAATGTCCCCTGTGCATTAAGGGCAGTCCCAGTGTCCCCTGGATTTGGGGCTGTCCCAGTGTCCCCATGGGTTTGGGGCAGTCCCAATGTCCCCTGGGTTTGGGGCAGTCCCAATGTCCCCTGTGGATTTAGGACAGTCCCAGTGTCCCCATGGGTTTGGGGCAGTCCGAATGTCCCCTGTGGATTTGGGGCAGTCCCAGTGTCCCCTGGGTTTGGGGCTGTCCCAGTGTATCCATGGGTTTGGGGCAGACCCAATGTCCCCATAGGTTTTGGGCAGTCCCAATGTCCCCCTGGGTTTGAGGCAGTCCCAATGTCCCCTGAGTTTGGGGCAGTCCCAATGTCCCCATGTGTTTGGGGCAGTCCCAATGTCCCCTGGGTATGGGGCAGTCCCAGTGTCCCCTGGGTTTGGGGATGTCCCAGTGTCCCCATAGGTTTGGGGCAGTCCCAATGTCCCCTGGGTTTGGGGCAGTCCTAATGTCCCCATGGGTTTGGGGCAGTCCCAATGTACCCTGTGGATTTGGCGCAGTCCCAGTGTCCCCTGGCTTTGGGGCAATCCCAGTGTCCTCAGGGTTTGGGGCAGTTCCAATGTCCCCATGGGTTTTGGGGCAGTCCCAATGTCCTCTGTGGATTTGGGGCAGTCCCAGTGTCCCTTGGGTTTGGGGCTGCCCCAGTTTCCCTTGGGTTTGGGGCTGCCCCAGTGTCTCCATGGTTTTGGGACAGTCCCAATGTTACCTGTGGATTTGGGGCATTCCATGTGTCCCCTGGGTTTGGGGCAGTCCCATTCTCCACATGAGTTTGGGGCAGTCGCAATGTCCCCTGGGTTTGGGGCAGTTCCAGTGTCCCCATGGGTTTGGTGCAGTCCCAATGTCCCCATGGGTTTGGGGCAGTCCCAATGTCCCCTTGTGTTTGGTTCAGTCCCAATTTCCACCTGGGTTTTGGGCCGTCCCAATGTCCCCATGGTTTTGGGGCAGTCGCAATGTCCCCATTGGTTTGGGGCATTCCCAATGTCGCCGTGGGTTTGGGGCAGTCCCAATGTCCCCATGGTTTTGGGGCAGTCCCAATGTCCCCTGGGTTTGGGGCAGTCCCAATGTCCCCATGGGTTTGGGGCAGTCCCAATGTCCCCTGTGGATTTGGGGCAGTCCCAGTGTCCCCATGGGTTTGGGACAGTCCCAATGTCCCCTGGGTTTGGGGCACTCCCAATGTCCCCATTGGTTTGGTGCAGTCCCAATGTCCGCTGGGTTTGGGGCAGTCCCAATTTCCACCTGGTTTTGGGGCCGTCCCAATGTCCCCCTGAGTTTGGGGCAGTCCCAATGTCCCCATGGGTTTGGGGCAGTCCCAATGTCCCCTGTGGATTTAGGGCAGTGCCAGTGTCCCCACGGGTTTGGGGCAGTCCCAATGTCCCCTGTGGATTTTGGGCAGTCCCAGTGTCCCCTGGGTTTGTGGCAGTCCCAATGTCCCCATGGGTTTGGGGCAGTCCCAATGTCCCCTGTGGATTTTGGGCAGTCCCAGTGTCCCCTGGGTTTGAGGCAGTCCCAGTGTCCCGATGGGTTTGGGGCAGTCCCAATGTCCCCATTTTTTTGTGGCAGTCCAACTGTCCCATGGGTTTCGGGCAGTCTCAATGTCCCCATAGGTTTGGG
>NW_024966886.1:2873-4410 GCF_019238085.1 Lagopus leucura
CAATGTCCCCTGTGGATTTTGGGCAGTCCCAGTGTCCCCTGGGTTTGTGGCAGTCCCAATGTCCCCATGGGTTTGGGGCAGTCCCAATGTCCCCTGTGGATTTTGGGCAGTCCCAGTGTCCCCTGGGTTTGAGGCAGTCCCAGTGTCCCGATGGGTTTGGGGCAGTCCCAATGTCCCCATTTTTTTTGTGGCAGTCCAACTGTCCCATGGGTTTCGGGCAGTCTCAATGTCCCCATAGGTTTGGGGCAGTCCCAGTGTCCCCATGGGTTTGGGGCAGTCCCAATGTCGCCTGGGTTTGGGGCAGTCTCATTGTCCTTATGGGTTTGGGGCAGTCCCAATGTCGCCATGGGTTTGGGGCAGTCCCAATGTCCCCCTGTGATTGGGGCAGTCCCAATGTCCGCTGGGTTTGGGGCAGTCCCAATTTCCCCCTGGGTTTGGGGCAGTCCCAATGTCTCCCTGGCTTTGGGGCAGTCCCAATGTGCCCATGGTTTTGGGGCAGTCCCAATGTCCCCTGAGTTTGGGGCAGTTCCAGTGTCCCCATGGTTTTGGGGCAGTCCCAATGTCCCTGTGAGTTTGGGGCAGTCCCAATGTCCCCATGGGTTTGGGGCAGTCCCAATGTCCCCTGGGTTTGGTGCATTCCCAATGTCCCCATGGGTTTGGGGCAGTCCCAGTGTCCAATTGGGTTTGGGGCAGTCCCAATGTCCGCATGGGTTTGGGGCAGTCCCAATATCCCCTGGGTTTGGGGCTGTCCCAATGTCCCATGGAATTGAGGCAGTCCCAATGTCCCATGGGTTTGGCGCAGTCCCAGTGTCCCATGGGTTTGGTGCATTCCCAATGTCCCCCTGGGTTTGGGGCAGTCCCAATGTCCCCATGGGTTTGGGATAGTCCCAATGTCCCCTGTGGAATTGGGGCAGTCCCAGTGTCCCCATGGGTTTGGGAGAGTCCCAATGTCCCCTGGGTTTGGGGCTCTCCCAATGTCCCCATGGGTTTGGTGTAGTCCCAATGTCCCCTGGGTATGGGGCAGTCCCAGTGTCCCCTGGGTTTGGGGATGTCCCAGTGTCCCCATGGGTTTGGGGCAGTCCCAATTTCCACCTGGGTTTGGGGCCGTCCCAATGTCCCCTGGGTTTGGGGCAGTCCCAGTGTCCCCATAGGTTTGGGGCAGTCCCAATGTCCCCTGGGTTTGGGGCAGTCCCAATGTCCCCTTTGTTTGGGGCAGTCCCAATGTCCCCACGGTTTGGGGCTGTCCCATTCTCCCCTGGGTTTGGGGCAGTCCCAATGTCCCCATGGGTTTGGGGCAATTCCAATGTCCACAGGGTTTGGGGCAGTCCCATTGTCCTCTGGGTTTGTGGCCGTCTCAATGCCCTCATATGTTTGGGGCAGTCCCAATGTCCCCGTGGTATTGGGGCAGTCCCAGTGTCCCCATGCGTTTGGGGCAGTCCCAATGTCCCCTGATTTTGGGGCAGTCCCAGTGGCCCCTTTATTTGGGGCATTCCCAATGTCCCCATTGGTTTGGGTCAGTCCCAATGTCCCATGGGTT
>NW_024966887.1:0-1790 GCF_019238085.1 Lagopus leucura
TGGGCAGCCTGGGCTGCTGGTTGGCAACCTGCACACAGCAGGGCTTGCAGCTGGATGAGCATTGAGCTCCTTTGCAACCCAGGACATTCTGTCATTCTGTGATTTATGACTGGGGGCCAGGTTGGCTGGGAGTCCCAGAGCAGGACTGGCTCTGTGCTGAGCAGTGGGTGTGGAAGAGAAATGATACTGAAGTACCTGACCATGCAGTCAATTTTGCATCAACTTAGATACATTTGGGAGGCATTTAGCAAAAAAAGCCCTTAAAAATAACCTGGAATGGCTTTGAATGGCAGCATATTTCTAGTGTAGCAATATGCAGTGTATCATTTAGGAAGCAGAAATAACTCAGGCAGATGAGCGCTTAGCTGAACTCGGTCTTTTTGACTGGTTTTGTTCTAATTTGCAGCGTGCTCAGAGTTGCAAGCATCTGTTGTGTGGTTATGGGCACAGTGCCTCATTGTAAAGGTGACAGTTGTTGTGACTTACTGAAATCTTCCATTTGAGGAGACTGCCTTGTTAGGCACCATAAATTCGTGGTCAGGAAAACCAAGTTAGATTTCTCCCAGCTCCTGATACCTATGGCTGGAAATGCAAACCTTCACATTTTCTGCTGCTATGCAGGCAGCTTTTGTCTTATATGAAATGTGGAGGTTGGTGGCTTTGCATGCAGTGGGGGAGTTGGAGCTTCATCATCCTTGAGGTCCCTTCCAACCCAAGCCATTCTATGATTCTATGATGATTCTGTGATATTGGAGAGTTGGTGGGATGTCTGCTGTTAGTTTAATGTGTCAGCAGGAAGGGTGGTGGGAGATCAGAAGCCATCAAAGGCGAAGAAAAGAATTAGGTTGTGAGTTGAGGCTGAAGGAATAGGGATGTATTTAGTATAGAGCGTAAGGAAGTCTTGAAACACCCCAGGAATGGTGACCCCCCATTCTGGGCAGCTGTGCCAGTGCCCAACTGCTCTTTTGGATAATAAAGCTTTTCTTATATCCCACCTGAAATGAGCTGACCGGAGTGGGTCGTTCCTTGATGGCACACACTGCCATGTGAGGGGCATTTTGTTTTCCCTATGGAGGAGCTCCCTCACAGCCCTTCTGCTGCTGAAGGAGCTGCTGGTGGGCTTTTGGCCATTCATCCCTTCTGGGGGTTAAATGGAGGAAGCTGTCCCAAACTCCAGCAGCAAGGTAAGAATTGAGGAGGTTTCTGTGCTTACAGGTTTTCATTTTTATTTAAATGAACAAAAAATCCAATGGAGGAAAGGGATTTAGCTTTCACGTGTCCAAATCCAGCTGTGAGTGCCCCAGGTGATGCTTATGGTCAGTGCCAGGGGTCCTTTTGCTGCTGTACATTAATGTTTCACCTTCCCCTGTCTTGCCTTTCCCATTTTGTCAAAAACAAGGAGCAGAGCTTTGAAAGGGAGTCCGAGTGAAAGGCTGAGATGTGTTGGTGGCACATTGTGTCCTCTCTTGGCCAGGAGGTGTCTAAAGGCAGGACACAAAAAGGTGGGAGAAGCCACGTCAGTGGAGATGCAGCTTGGCATCAGCTCAGCAGCCTTTTAGCAGCGTCCCAGGAGGGTTTCCACCTGGTGCTGGAGCACCATGAAACCTATTTTATCCATCATTGAGCCCGATTAAAGGCATTACAAATGAGCACTGCCAGCACTTGTGAGCCCTCCGGGATGAGCAGAGAATCATAGAATGATAGAATGGCCTGGGTGGAAAAGGAGCACGATGCTCACCCAGTTCCAAGCCCTGCTGTGTGCAGGTCGCCAACCAGCAGCCCAGGCTGCC
>NW_024966888.1:0-3835 GCF_019238085.1 Lagopus leucura
TAGGAAGAGGTTCTTCACCTTACGGTGGTCTGGCTCTGGAACAGGCTTCCCAGATTATTGGTCCCCCCACACCCAGGCTGCCAGAGTTCAAGAAGCATCTGGACAATGGAAAATGCTCTCAGAAGTATGGTTTTATTTTTGGGTGAGCCTGTGTGGAGCCAAGAGTTGGACCTAATAATCCTTGTGGGTCCCTTACAACTTGGGATATTCTACAATTACATGATTCATACTTCTTAAAATGATCCCTAGGGCAGTTCTGTTAGATATATGAATTTCATTCACAGCATCTCTTCCCTCTCCCTGTGATAGGCTGATTTTTGGATTTATTTATTATTATTTAAAAATAAAATAAAAACAAATTATGTACACAGCAGGCATGACAACTGGATAAGTACAAGCTCAAAGAGTAGCAGAAAATTCTGTGGATATGAGTGGATTATGTATTTTTTCTTTCATTCCCCAACTTTAATACTAAGTCACATATTTATAAAGCAATTTCACTCAATCCAAATCCTCTTAAAAGCAAACAGACCTACTT
Organism: Lagopus leucura; assembly: GCF_019238085.1. NCBI lineage: Eukaryota > Metazoa > Chordata > Aves > Galliformes > Phasianidae > Lagopus > Lagopus leucura. The sequence continues at coordinate 539 of NW_024966888.1, forward strand.
ATTTTCACAGATTTGAACTAATCTGCCCTTTATAATTGAGGCACAAGGCATGTGGCCATTTGAAAGCTTCCATTTCCCTGCTGGAGAAACCTTAATAATTCAGTGTTAAGGAAATTAAGGATGTATGCAGAACTCAAGCGGTAAAAATTCAGGAAAGTAATGGGAAATGCTGAAACCCAAAGAGCATTGAAAGACTGTCTGATGAGAAGTGGAGACAGTATACAGAAAGGGTGGAAAACAAGTTAATAAAAACATCCTATACAGAGAATAAACAAAAATTGCAACTAGTATGCTTCTGAAGCAATCAAGTTGTCTGTATTTTGTAATTTCATGGTATCCTGGCAATTTAAGAGGCTGTTACTCAGAGTTCACTTGTGCTCAGCTCCATTCAATAAACGTTGTGTATACATAACCATTGAGAAGCCACGTCCAGGAAGTTTAAGGCAAAGATACAAAATGGAATTTCTTAGTTCACCACAATAAACATCTGCCTTTCCTTTCTCAACGTGTCCTCAAATAGAGAAGTGTTTGTGATAGCTGATTGTATTCTGTATCTGTACTTGCTGTAACAGATGTAGACTTTATCTAACACCAAGATAACTGTTGTGAAAGCATAGTTTTGAGACTTAGTCATGGATCAGATTTTGTTTGTTAAGAGAAAAAAATGCAGAAAAATCCCTCCTTAACCAAACATGTTCAACCACTGTTGATATTCCCCAGCTCAGATTAACTAATTAGCTGGTGAATATCTTCAAGAAATGTTTCATGGATGGAGCATCTAAAGGGTGGTGACAATTGTAGGAAATCATTTCTGAATTTTTGGAAGTTTAGTTTTGACAGCAGCATCTTGAGATTTTTCAAAGACCTTTATGTTAAAGACAGTGCTAGAAAGAGTGAGATGATGCTGATGAGACAGAGAGCACACCCAACTCCATCATACCATGTTCTGCAGAGAGGATCTGACCTCTCTCCTGGCACTCCTTAACAGGCCTTTTCTATATTTTATAGTGTCCACTGAGAGAAAAAACTCATCTTTGTGTGGTGATTCCGAATGGACCTGCATAGCTTCCTCCATAGATCCATAAGCATGTGATTTTCCATGCCAATTAATCTATTATTCTACTCAAAGTGGCTGCAAAACAAACAAACAAGCAAACAAACAAAAAAACACTGAGTGGGTTTTTTTACACTTTGTGGTTGAGAAACCACAAGCATAAAAACAAGCACTGAAAAACTCAGATTTTATTTAGCCACCAAAGTGTGGTCTCACCTTTGGCTTTCTCTAGGTTAAATTCAGCATTCCAGTCATCATCATCATACCATTCTATGGTTCACATTACTGGAGAGAACTACCTCACTTTATCTTTTCAGGACGTGACATGAAAGAAATATTCCACTTAATTAGTAAAAATGTCACCTGCGTGAGTCAAATAGAATGTTTATGCAGACAAGCAAGCTAATTTGCAGCTTACACCTCCAGAATAGGATAAAAGCACACCCTGATGTCTTCAGAACAAAATACATGGTAACCTCTTTCAGCCTGGACTTCCCACTCCATCACCAGTGGAATAATATCCCATCTTCTAAATGAAGTCCAGCTGTCGGTGACAAGAGTGACAAGAGTAATACACATTTCTTATTCTGTAGGCATGATTAAGGGAGGAACACTGCTCTGAGAAACTGGAGGCACATTCTCTAAACAAATCTGTTGAATGCCAGTGATGATAATTACTAGTGATTATTCACCAATTGCTAATGCAGTCTAGATTTAGACATTCCAAATTAGGGAAGGACTGGCAGTTTCCCACATGGGTGCATGCTCAGGCTAAATTTTTATTTTTTAATGTCTAGCAATAAATCCCAGCAAGAAGAAAGCTGGTATTTACTAGCTGAAATCTGTACTAAGTTTCATACAGTTATAGACTTTACAGACATATAGCACTACTGCTTGCAAATAAATTAATCTCTAGGAAGCAGAGGAGGAAGCATTGCCTAAAGCCAGTTAAAATAAAGGATATCAGATGAAAGATTAAATCATCTTTCCTCTAGAAAAGAGTGAGACTAGGTCAAAGGAAGAAGGTGAATTCTTACAATTAATTTCACCCTGGAAAGTATGCTGCTTGAGATTTATTGGATCAGATCTTTTGTGAGACCAGATGGTGCAGCTGGAGAAAAATGACAAGCTTTCAAGCACACAGAGCATTCATTAACTGACAACAAAGATGCAGCAAATGTACAGCTAACTGCAGAACAATAGTGCATGTGTGCAGTAGATCTGTCAAACCTCTTTTGAAAAAGACTGCTTAATCCTCACTTCCACAGCCCTCTCTTTAGCATTTTTAGGCATTCACCTAAATTTTATAAATTGATTTTCCAAGGCTGAAAGAAATGAGCATTATTCAGGATCTGAAATGGCAGTTTATATGAACTTGTTGAAAATGGATTTTTTTCTTGTGTGTTTTGCTACTGTTGCTGAGTTTTCTTCGTCCAGAACAAAAAGATTATCGCTCTTGCTGCACGACCAGATCAACAGTAGAATGAAAGGAGAGAGGAGAAATGCATAATCAGGGCACTGCAGTTTTAGATGACTTGTAGTCCTCAAGAGTTGAATAAAAGATTCAGGGAGAGTTTTCTCTGTGCCTCTCCTTTCACTAATCATACAGGCAGATTTTGTGGCATAGTAGGAAATTTTGAGTATTTAAATACAGTGTTGAAAATTTGTTTTATTTTCTAATGAGATTATGAACTTACGTGATGCTAAAATTAATGTGATTCTCTGTAACTAATACAATTAAGGTAATGTCTATTAATGTTGTGGCAATCAACATTCTATTAAACAGTTTCAACTGATCTGATTTTTTAGGAGAATTACTCTATCTAATGTGATTCTCTCCCGAAGCTGCATGGTATGAAAAGAAGCATGACTGCAGATGGTTTTGCCCTCAGAGGATGACTCTCATTTGGCCTTCAAAATTCTATTCACTCTGGATGAATTTGTGTTGTCTTTTCTATGTATCCCAGACTGCTCCCTCAGCATTCCCAGGGGACACGTGCCCTCTGAACAGCAGCTGGCTGAGCCTGGATCTGTGTCACATGGCACTTCTTACCTAATGACTCCCTGCACATCCTCCTTTGCCTCTGGCCAATTCAGTACTATAAGAAAAGGAATGATGAAACCACCACTGTTTTGTCATTTGACTCCCTGTGCTCTCTTTTGTTATTACAGTTACAAAATCACTAGAGAGAAGCCCCACGGAAAGGGACCTGGGGGTTCATGTTGATAGCAAGTTGAATCTG
>NW_024966889.1:0-2732 GCF_019238085.1 Lagopus leucura
ACATTGGGTGACAATGGGTGACAATGAAGGGACATTGGGTGACAATGAAGGGACAATGGGTGACCATGGGTGACACGGATGGACATTGGGTGACAACGAAGGGAGACTGGGTGACAATGGGTGACAATGAAGGGACATTGGGTGACAATGAAGGGACACTGGGTGACACGGATGGACATTGGGTGGCAGCAGGTGGCAGCAGGTGGCAGCGGGTGACAATGGGTGACAATGGGTGACAATGGGTGACAATGATGACAATGGTGACAATGGGTGACAATGGTGCCAATGGGTGCCAATGGGTGACAATGGTGCCAATGGGTGCCAATGGGTGACAATGGGTGCCAAGGGTGACAATGGGTGACAATGATGACAATGGTGACAATGGTGACAATGGTGCCAATGGTGCCAATGGGTGACAATGGTGCCAATGGGTGACAATGGTGACAATGGGTGCCAATGGTGCCAATGGGTGCCAATGGGTGACAATGGGTGCCAATGGTGACAATGGGTGACAATGGTGCCAATGGTGCCAATGGGTGACAATGGTGACAATGGTGACAATGGGTGCCAATGGTGCCAATGGTGCCAATGGTGCCAATGGGTGACAATGGTGCCAATGGTGCCAATGGTGCCAATGGTGCCAATGGGTGCCAATGGGTGCCAATGGTGCCAATGGTGCCAATGGTGCCAATGGTGCCACTCACGTTGGCGGGGCTGGCGGTGCTGGGGACGCTGGTGGCACTGAGGCGCTGAGGTGACCCGGACACGCGGCGCTTCTTCGACAGCGGGGAGCTGGACATCTGTGGGGACAACACAGCACCCATGGGTGACAATGGGGACACCCAAGGGTGACACAAAGGACACTCAACCCGGTACCCAAGGGTGACAATAGGGACACCCAGCAAGGCAACCAATGGGGACACACAACATGGCACCCATGGGTGACAACGGGGACACCCAAGGGTGACACAAAGGACACCCAGCAGGGCATCCATGGGTGACAATGGGGACACCCAATGGGGCACCCAAGGGTGACACAAAGGACACCCAGCAAGGCACTCAATGGGGACACCCAAGGGTGACACAAAATACACTGAACAGGGCACCCATGGGTGACAATAGGGACACCCAACGGAGCACCCAAGGGTGACACAGGGGACACCCAGCAGGGCACCCAAGGCTGACACTCAATGGGGACACCGAATGGGGACACCCAACATGGCACCCATGGGTGACAATGGAGCACCCAAGGGTGACACAAAGGACATTGAACAGGGCACCCAATGGGTGACACAGGGGACACCCAGCAGGGCACCCAAGGGTGACACTCAATGGGGACACCCAATGGGGACACCCAACATGGCACCCATGGGTGACAATGGGACACCCAAGAGTGACAATGGGGACACTCAACCGGGCACCCAAGGGTGACACAGGGGACACCCAGCAGGGCACCCAAGGCTGACACCCAATGGGGACACCCAACATGGCGCCCATGGGTGACAGTGGGGACACTGGGGACAATGAAGGCCCTCGTTAACGGGGTTCCTTGCTAATTACCGCCCGGTGAATTAACGAGGCTCCCCACTGACACACAATTAATGCCGCCCCCAATTAATTACGGCCCCCATTAGAAATCCCTGACCGTCAATTGAAGGACTTCATTAAGAAACGAACGCCGTTTTCGTTAATTAAGGCCTCCCAATTAAGCACGCAGTTCTCCGTTGATGAGAGATCCCCGTTAATTAATGGCAGCACCAACTAATTGGAGACCCCCATTAATGAGGATCCCAATTAACCACAGATCCTCATTAGTTAAAATCCCAATTAACCACAGATCCCCATTAATGAGGATCCCAATTAACCACAGGTTCTCATTAACAAGAATCCCAATTAATCACAGACACCCATTAATGAGGATCCCAATTAACCACAGATCTTCATTAATAACGAAGATCCCAATTAAGCACAGACCCCCATTAATGAGAATCCCAATTAACCATAAACCCTCATTAATGAGGATTCCAATTAACCACAGATCCTCATTAATAACAAGGATCCCAATTAAGCACAGACCCCCATTAATGAGAAACCCAATTAAGTACAGTTTCTCATTAATAGGATCCTCCAATTAACCGCAGATCCCCACTAACGAGGTTTCCAATTAACTAATAACTCCCACTAACAAGTTCCCCAATTAAGCTCTCATCCTAATTAATGAGCTTCGTAATCAATTAATGACCCCCATTAATCAGGGCTCCCATTAATTGCAATCCTCATTACCAAAAGGAACCGCGCTGCTCATTAATTAGCGACCTCCACTAATGAGCTCCCCAATTAACGACGGACCCCCACTAATTGGGCTCTTCGTTAATCTGACTCCAATTAATGAGGTAACCCCAAATTCTCATTAATCAGCCCTCCAATTAATTAAGAGCCCCAACTGATGGGGATCCCCATTAACGATGCTCCCGATTAACGAGCATTAATTGGGGAGCTCGTTAACAGGCTCCCCCATTAATCAGGGATTGCAATTAACAGCGCCTCCAGCTAATTAAAGACCCCCATTAAGGGGGTTCCCAATTAGCCGCAGGTCCCAATTAATGGGAGCCAATTAAGTAGCGACCCCCACTAACGAGCTTCTCCGTTAATTGGGCTCCTCGTTAATCACCGATCCCCATTAACGAGGTTCCTTCTCAATTAACGGCCGCCATTGCTGGGGTTCCCAATTA
>NW_024966890.1:0-1052 GCF_019238085.1 Lagopus leucura
TCGGCGGTAGGCGGCGGCAGTTCCGCGCATTGGGGGCTGCCCGTGGGGCGCGTGGAGTCCTGGGAGGAGTTGGTGGCCGTGCGCAGGGGAGTGATGGTGCCCTCGGCGCACGGCTGTGACAGCGGGGTGGGGGTCGGTACCCCCAAAATGGGGTGGTGGGCGAGTTGTATGGGGAGTGCATGTGAAGCAGTGCTGGAGCAGCTGGTGAAGAGTGCAGCCCTGTGAGCACAGGTGGAAGCAAGGCAGCCGTGGGAGCAGATGTGGGGCCTGTGGGTCACTTATGCGTCGCTTGTGGGGCGCTGATGTGTCACTTTTGGGGCCCAGGCTGCTGTCAGTCATTTGTGGGTCCCTGCTGCCCCACTTGTGGGGGTACTTATGGGTCAATTCGTGGTCCCTTTGCCAGTTAACGGTCCCAGGCTGCTGTGGGGCACTTCTGGGGCTGCATGTCTCACTTGTGGGTCCATGCTGTGCCACTTGTGAGTCACTTGTGGGGCACTGGGGGGCACTTGTTGGTGACAGGACACTCGTGGGGCACTTATGGGACGCTGATGGGTTAATTATGGGGGACTTATGGGGCACTTGTGGTTCAGTTGTTTGTCCCTTGCTGGGCACTTGTGGGTCCCTGTGGGTCACTTGTGGGTCACAAGCTGCTGTGGGTCATTTGTGGGTCCCTGCGGTGCCACCTGTGGGGCCCTTGTGGCTCCCAAGTCACTGAGGGGCTCTCTGGGTCCCTCCCTGTTTCTGTGGGGTTTGTGTTGCTGTTGGAGCCAAAAGGCCACATGCTGCCATACAGGCAGGTGCCAGGTTCACCCCCTGAGGACACGAAACCTTCCAATAATGTCACAGCGGCCTTTAATTGCTGTGTGAGGAGATGACGCGCATTTCTCCCTGGGGAGCCGTAAGCTGAGCCCGGCAGCTGGGCAGCCAGCACTCGCTCCATTGATGCCGCTCATCTCAGCCCTTGTGCTGCACGTGCAGCTTCTCAGCACCTCGCTGTATCAGCACTGAAATCTGTGCTCCCCTATTTATTACAAATGTCACCAATTGCCATT
>NW_024966891.1:0-5889 GCF_019238085.1 Lagopus leucura
ATCCAAAAACAAAAAACAAAAACAAAAACATAGAACCATGACATTCCACCCCTTATTCTACATCGTTACATCATGCTTAAAATATATATACATATATACAAAAAAAAAAAAAAAAAAAAAAATTAAAATGCATTACACACACATGGTTATATGCATATACATAGAATTAGTAACTGCACTCCCCCAGCATCAAGTTTCCTTGTGGTACACATTGGACATCCCCATTCTTCTGCATTACCCACCAAGTGGATCCTGGTCCCTGGGCAAAAACTGTACCACGGAGAGGTTTGCCCTTTCCAGAAGCTGGAAGAACCCAAACTGCCTTTCCTAACATGTTCTTTACATGTACAACAGGGACTTTATCTCCCTCTACGGTATGTAGGGAACTGGATTGGTTAGGACCATCACGATTGATAGATCCTCTGGTATTGACTAACCAGGTGGCTTCTGCCAGATGTTTCTCCCAGTGCTTAAATGTTCCGCCACCCAGTGCTTTTAGCATCGTTTTTAACAATCCATTGTATCGTTCGATTTTACCAGAGGCTGGTGCATGATAGGGAATATGGTAAATCCACTCGATGCCATGATCTTTGGCCCAAGTATTTACAGGAGAATTTTTGAAATGAGTCCCATTATCTGACTCAATTCTTTCTGGGGTGCCATGTCGCCACAGGACTTGTTTCTCGAGACCCAGTATGGTGTTTTGGGCGGTAGCATGGGGTACTGCATATGTTTCAAGCCACCCAGTGGTTGCCTCCACCATAGTAAGCACATAATACTTACCATTGCGGGATCGTGGCAAGGTGATATAATCAACCTGCCATGCCTCCCCATATTTGTACTTTTGCCATCGCCCTTCCTCCCAGAGAGGTTTCATCCTCTTGGCTTGTTTGATGATGGCACATGTTTCACAGTTATGAATAACCTGTGCAATGGCATCCATAGTTAAGTCCACCCCTCGGTCTCTAGCCCATTTGTATGTTGCATCTCTCCCTTGATGACCTGAGGTCTCATGGGCCCATTGAGCTAGAAATAGTTCACCCTTGTTCTGCCAGTCCAGGTCTATTTGAGCCACCTCAATTTTGTCAGCTCGGTCTACCTGATGGTTGTTTTGCTGTTCTTCAGTAGCCCGACTCTTGGGCACATGAGCATCTACATGACGCACCTTTACAACTATAGTCTTTGTTCGGGCAGCAATGTCTTTCCACAATTCAGCAGCCCAAATAGGTTTACCCCTTCTTTGCCAGTTATTTTGCTCCCACTGCTGTAACCACCCCCATAAGGCATTTGCCACCATCCATGAGTCAGTGTAAAGATAAAGCATTGGCCACCTCTCCCGTTCAGCAACATCTAAGGCCAGTTGGACAGCCTTTACCTCTGCAAATTGGCTTGATTCGCCTTTCCCTTCAGTGGCCTCTGCAACTTGTCGTGTGGGGCTCCACACAGCAGATTTCCATCTGCGATGCTTCCCCACAATACGACACGATCCATCTGTGAACAGGGCATATTTCTTTTCATTCTCTGGTAGTTCATTGTATGGTGGAGCCTCTTTAGCACGAGCTACCTCTTCTCCTGGTGGTGTTCCAAATTTTTTACCTTCAGGCCAGTCCATAATGACCTCTAGGATTCCTGGATGACTGAGGTTCCCCATCCATGCTCGTTGTGTAATCAGTGCAATCCACTTACTCCAAGTGGCATCAGTCGCATGATGGGTGGAGGGAAACTTTCCTTTAAACATCCAGTTCAGCACTGGCAGTCGAGGTGCCAGAAGGAGCTGTGTTTCAGTACCGACTACTTCAGAAGCAGCCCGAACCCCCTCATAAGCGGCTAAGATCTCCTTCTCAGTTGGAGTGTAGCCCTCTTCCGACCCCCTGTAGGCTCGACTCCAGAATCCCAGGGGTCGGCCTTGGGTCTCTCCTGAGGCTCTTTGCCACAAACTCCAAGTGGGACCGTTCTCTCCAGCAGCAGTATAGAGGATGTTCTTTATACCCTGTCCCGTCTGTACTGGCCCTAGGGCCACAGCACGGGCTATCTCCTGTTTAATCTGTTTAAAAGCCTGCTGCTGCTCAGGGCCCCATGTAAACTCATTTCTCATTCATGTCACATAATAAAGGGGGCTTACAATGAGGCTGTAGTTTGGAACATGCATTCTCCAAAAGCCCACTGCACCCAGAAAAGATTGTGTCTCTCTTTTGCTAGTGGGTGGAGACATAGCAGTGATTTTGTCGATCACATCTGTCGGGATGTGACGGCGGCCATCTTGCCACTTTATACCTAGGAACTGAATCTCCTGGGCAGGTCCTTTCACTTTGCTTCGCTTAATAGCAAAACCAGATCTCAGAAGAATTTGGATCATTCGCTCTCCTTTCGTGAAAACTTCTTCTGCTGTATCGCCCCACACAATGATGTCATCAATGTACTGCAGGTCCTCAGGAGCACTGCCCTGTTCCAATACAGTTTGGATCAACCCATGGTAAATGGTCGGGCTGTGTTTCCACCCCTGGGGCAAATGGTTCCAGGTATACTGAATGCCCCTCCAGGTGAAAGCAAACTGTGGCTTACATTCTTTGGCCAAAGGAATGGAAAAGAAGGCATTAGCAATGTCAGTGGTGGCATACCATTTGGCCGCTTTTGACTCCAGTTCATACTGGAGTTCTAACATGTCCGGCACAGCAGCACTCAATGAGGGTGTGACTTCATTCAGGCCACGGTAGTCCACCGTCAGCCTCCATTCTTCACTGGCTTTACACACTGGCCATATGGGGCTGTTAAAAGGCGAGTGAGTTTTGCTGATCACTCCCTGGCTCTCTAATTGACGAATTAACTTATGAATGGGGAGCAAAGAATCCCTGTTGTTGCGGTACTGCCGTCTGTGCACCGTTTTTGTAGCAATTGGTACCTGTTGCTCTTTTACCCGCAGCAGCCCCACAACAGACGGATCTTCTGACAGGCCAGGCAAAACAGACAGCTGCTTAATGTTGTCTGTGTCCACAGCAGCTATTCCAAAGGCCCATCGATACCCCTTAGGATCCTTAAAATGTCCCCTTCTGAGATAATCAATACCTAGTATACATGGAGCCCCTGGGCCCGTCACAATAGGATGTTTTTGCCAGTCCTTACCAGTGAGGCTTATCTCAGCCTCCAACACAGTCAATTCTTGAGAGCCCCCAGTCACTGCAGAAATATGGATTGATTCTGTCCCTTCATGACTCGAGGGCATTAGAGTGCACTGTGCACCAGTGTCCACCAGTGCCTTATATTTCAATGGTTCTGATGTGCCAGGCCATCAAATCCACACAGTCCAATATACACACAGTCTGCCTCTAACAGCTGAGATTTTTGATGGTGCACGTGAGAAGGAAGGTTCATCGTCTTCAGTTAGGTGGGCTCGCAAAAATTTCACTGTCTCCTTCACCTCATTCAGATCCTTCGCTAGACTCGTTTGATTATCCTGATCTTCATCAAGAGTTTCTGGTACTGCTACAGGTTTGTCACGGTTAATCAGTTGAGACACTTGCTCCATCATTTTTGATATAGCAGCCACAGCAGCATGAATTGGGGACAGCAATTGTTCGTAGTTTTGGAGCGTAACAATTAATTCATAAACTAAGGGCGTTCTCTGTTGTTCTTGGTATCTGTCACATGCTGACGTTAGTGTAGCGGCATATTTGTCCGGCGCTGTTGTCACGATTTTCTGCCATATCTCAGGCGTTGTCCTCACTTTTTCAGGGTTGCGGTTTTGTTGTGGGTGGTTAGGAACAAAGTTAGGGTCATACAATATTTCCACCACGCCTATTTCCCTCAAATACTGGATACCCTTTTCAACTGTATCCCATTTCTTCATCGCAATCTTCAAGCCATTTTTGAAGGGATACTTTTCCTTCACGGCTATTAACACTTGTTCCCAGAGGGAGGCAGCCTCATCCGAACATCGACTAATTCCTCTATCAATAGCTGGATCTCTGGCAATGGCACCTAGTTGGCGAGCTTCATTACCATCCAGAGACAAGCTATGGGCCCCACTGTCCCAACAGTGAACCAACCAGGAAACAAGAGTTTCATTCTGGCGCCAGGTAAACTCCTTTCTTGAACCTTGGATTTCAATCATCTTTAGAGGCCGGCGAGTAGTAATAGAGACTTCCTCTTCATTACTCTCTTCTGCATGTCTCTTAGTTTTCCCTTTTGCCTTTCACGATGGTGGTGGTTCTGAGGAGGGCCCCTCGCCTGGATCTTCCTTCACCTCCTCCTCCTCTTCTTCTCTTTTTCGTTCAAGACGTGAAGACATTCGTTTCCATTTCTTGCCCTCCGCAGGAGCAACCGGTATTGTTACTGGTGTCTCCTGTGATTGATTAGATTTGAATTGGGGATTTTCCCCTTTGGCTTGAACCTCAGCTCAGAAACTCTCTCTCTCCAGAATGGTATTATATATGGCACGGTAAGCACAAGCCAAACCCCAAGTAAGTTGTACCTCCTTAGATTTATGTAAGCCGCATAGTCCCTGACTCAAATGCTGGCTTAGTTTCTCAGGATCCCACAGGTGTTCAAGAGTAAAATCCCATGACATTGCGGGTCCCCAGGCTTCTAAGACCTTTCCTAAACCTCTCCATATTCCCTGCCAGTCATCATTCTCTAGTTTTGGAGGAGACTCCTTATTACGAATGCGTTGGAGTACATTCAGGAAAATTAACGACATGCACACCAACATGAGTATTGATGACACACTCACCAACATGAGTATTAATTCAAGATTCGAAAAACGTTTGATAAACCAAGAAGAAAACCTGGAGACTGGTCTGAACATTGTGTTGTTTGTAAAATTAGCTATTCCATTTGGGATGTAGCTATTTGTGAAATTAGCCATTCCTTCGGGGATGTAGTTGTTTGTGAAATTAGCCATTCCTTCTGGGATGTAAATGTCAAAATTCAAATCATACCACATTGCAAGCAGGTAAAACATAGGTGTCTCGATCAGTGCCCTTAGGTAGTTATATATGAATACAATTCCACAACACACAAGTGTGAGATGGATTATTGGCCAGTAGGTTGTGAGTAACACCATTGCTTTTAATCCTTTACCCAGCACCCCCAGGATAACAAGTGGGTTCATTGCTGGTGCTTGCTAAAAAAGGGTTAATGAATTGAAGCTAACAAGAGGAGGGAAAAAAAAAAGGAAAAAAAAAAAAAAAAGAAAAAAAAGGCACTACCTGGACTAAGTAGTGCTCAAAGTTTACAAATATCCCAGAACACTGGCAGTACGCCTAATCTTTCAAGGTCAGGTTTTCCAGCACAGTAACTTGAACTACTGATAATGCTCCCTAACGAAGCTCTCTAAGAGCAGAGAGAAAAAGAGATTCGTTCTAAAAACTAAAAAGCAGCTCGAGCCCCACGTTGGGCGCCAAAAATCTGTCACGGAGTTGACTAGATCAATCTATGTCCGTGACAGGGGCGACAGGCCTCTCCCCCCCCACCCCAGTCCCACAAAAATGGGAAGGAAGGAAGGGAGGAAAAGAGCAGCGGCAACAATCTATGGAGGAAAACTTATTTTACTATAATATCGGAATACAAGATAACACAATATATACAATTTAATTGCAATTGAGATTAATAAATCAGACAAGATGAGAGAGAGAGAGTTCCCGGGACCGAGTCAAACCTGAAAAGCTTGGAACGGCTAGGAAAACACCCTCCAGCACCCACTGCAAGGCAGCAAGAGAGCACCCCCCCCACCCGGAAGGGCCAGATCCCGTGACTGCTGTAATGTACAGGGATAGGTACTTGGAATTGGGGCAGTGACACTTTAATGCCCCGTACACTACATGATGTTTTGATGTGGAATACTGAAATCCAAAAACAAAAAACAAAAACAAAAACATAGAACCATGACATTCC
>NW_024966892.1:0-3311 GCF_019238085.1 Lagopus leucura
AGTCCTCCAGCCCCACACCTCAGTCCTCCAGCCCCACACCTCAGTCCTCCAGCCCCACACCTCGGTCCTCCAGCCCCACTGACCACAGTAGGTGTAGATGAGGTTGGACTCCACAAAGCGAACCCTGAGGTTGTGCAGCACCGCCGGCTCATGGAGGTGGCTGAGGGCCGTCAGGTCGTTTTGCCCCACCAAGATGTCGGGGTTGCGGAGGAAGGGGAGGCCGCGGCCATTGGCTTCAATGGGGAGATCATAGAGCTGCAAGGGAAACCATAGAGATGGTGGCGATGGAGGCCCGTGGGGAAGCATGGAGTTGTGGAGGACTGTGGAGGTCAATGAGGAACCATAGAGTTTTGGAGGGCTGTGGAGGTCCGCGGGGAACCATAGAGTTCATTGCTTTGGGGGTCTGTGGGGAACCATAGAGTTTTGGAGGACCGTGGAGGTCCATAGACTTTTGGAGCACTATGGAGGTCTGTGAGGAACCATAGAGTTCTGGAGGACCATGGAGATGCATAAGGAACCATAGAATTTGGGAGGACCACACAGGTCCATGGGAAACCATAGAGTTTTGGAGGACTATAGAGGTCCATAAGGAACCATAGAGTTTTGGAGAGCTGTGGAGGTCCATAAGGAACCATAGAGTTTTGGAGAACCAGAAAAGTCCATAAAGAACCATAGAGTTTGGAAGGACCATGGAGATCCATGGGCAACCATAGAGTTCTGGAGGACCGTGGAGATCCATGGGGAACCATAGAGTTTTGGAGGGCTATGGAGGTCCATAAGGAACCATAGAGATTTGGAGGACCGCGGAGGTCCATGTGGAACCATAGTGTTCGTTGCTTTGGGGGTCCGTGGGGAACCATAGAGAGTTGGAGGACTGTGGAGGTCCAGAAGGAACCATAGAGTTTTGGAGGACCGTGGCGCTCGATGGTCAACCATAGAGAGTTGGAGGACCACAGAGATCCATGGGCAACCGTAGAGATTTGGAGGACTGCGGAAGTCCTTAAGAAACCATAGAGACTGGGAGGACCATGGAGGTCCATGGGGAACCATAGAGTTTTGGAAGACCATGGAGGTCAATGGGGAACCATAGAGTTCGTTACTTTGGGGGTCCATGGGGAGCCATAGAGTTTTGGTGGACCATGGAGATCTATAAGGAACCATAGAGTTTTGGAGAGCTGTGGAGGTCCATAAGGAACCATAGAGTTTTGTAGGACCATACAGGTCCATGGGCAACCATAGAGTTTTTGGGGGCTGTGAAGGTCCATAAGGAACCATAGAGATTTGGAGGACCATACAGGTCCATGGGGAACCATAGAGTTTTGGAGGACCATGGAGATCCGTGGGCAACCATAGAGTTTTGGAGGGCTGTGGAGGTCCATAAGGAACCATAGAGTTTTGGAGTACTGTGGAGGTCTGTGGGCAACCATAGAGTTTTGGAGGACCATACAGGTCCATGGGCAACCATAGAGTTTTGGAGGACTACAGAGGTCCATAAGGAACCATAGAGTTTTGGAGCACTATGGAGGTCTGTGAGGAACCATAGAGTTTGGGAGGACTTTCCTTACAGTGCCATCTTCCAACTGCAGATGGAGGCTGCGATCGCCTTCTTTGTAATCCTGGGTGATCTCTGCTGACTTCCAAACCTCGTCGGGGTCGGGGATCCAAACCCGGGTGCACTGCATGACAGGGAGAGAGAAACAAGCGCCAAGTTAAGGCTTGGATTGGACCTCCAAGACCATAGAGTTCAACCCAAACAGGCCGCGAACTGAAGGACGGTCCGCCAAGACCATAGAGTGGGACCCAAACAGGCCCCAAACTCAACCAGTCCTCCAAGACCAGAGTGCAAACCAAACAGGCCCCAAACAAAACCAGTCCTCCAAGACCATAGAGTCCAACCCAAACAGGCTGCGAACTGAACGACGGTCCTCCAAGACCACAGAGTGTGACCCAAACAGGCCCCAAACTGAACCTAAGTCCTTCAAGACCATAAAGTACAAGGCAAACAGTCCCAAACAGAACCTAAGTCCTCCAAGACCATAGAGTTCAACCCAAACAGGCCGCGAACTGATCGACGGTCCTCCAAGACCATAGAGTGTGACCCAAACAGGCCCCAAACTCAAGAAGTCCTCCAAGACCATAGAGTCCAACCCAAAAAGTCCCAAACAGAACCATGGACCTCCAAGACCATAGAGTTCAACCCAAACAGTCCCAAACAGAACCATGGACCTCCAGGACCATAGAGTGGGACCCAAACAGGCCCCAAACTGAACCTAAGTCCTCCAAGACCACAGAGTGCAAACCAAACAGGCTCGAAACGCAACCAGTCCTCCAAGACCATAGAGTGGGACCCAAACAAGCCACAAAGAGAACTTAAGTCCGCCAAGACCACAGAGTCCAACCCAAACAGGCCCCAAACACAACCAGTCCTCCAAGACCATAGAATGGGACCCAAACAGGCCGCAAACTGAACGAGTCCTCCAAGACCACAGAGTCCAACCCAAACAATCCCAAACAGAACCATGGACCTCCAGGACCATAGAGTGGGACCCAAACAGGCCCCAAACTGAACGACAGTCCGCCAAGACCATGCAGACCAACTCAAATAGGCCTCAAACACAACCAGTCCTCCAAGACCATAGAGTGTGACCCAAACAGTCCCAAACAGAACCATGGACCTCCAGGACCACGGAGTGGGACCCAAACAGGCCCCAAACTGAACAACAGTCCGCCATGACCATGGAGACCAACTCAAACAGGCCCCAAACACAATCAGTCCTCCAAGACCATAGAGCGCGACCCAAACAGGCCGCAACCAGAGCCCGAACTCTATGGTCAAAGTGGGGCTCTCCCCACAGGCCCCATCAATAGGGCTTTCTTAAAGGGGCCACGCCTGCAGGGCCCCACCACCCATAGAGCAGCACGGGGGGGGGGCCTTGAAAAGCAACGCGGCCCCTTTAAGAGAAGCGGAGGGGAAAAGTGGGTCAGCGCTGATTGGCTGCAGCCCAAAGCCAGGAAACAAAGCGGAGGGGAGCGGAAAGGGGGGCGCAAGTCCTCCAGCCCCATAAGTCGGTCCTCCAGCCCCATAAGTGAGTCCTCCAGCCCCACATCCGAGTCCTCCAGCCCCACATCTCAGTCCTCCAGCCCCACATCCAAGTCCTCCAACCCCATAAGTGAGGTCCTCCAGCCCCATAGCGAGGTCCTCCACCCCACAGCGAGGTCCTCCAGCCCCACAAGTCAGTCCTCCAGCCCTATAGCAAAGTCCTCCAGTCCCATAAGTGAGGTCCTCCAGCCTCAAATCTCAGTCCTCCAGC
>NW_024966892.1:3411-7644 GCF_019238085.1 Lagopus leucura
TCAGTCCTCCAGCCCCATAAGTGAGTCCTCCAGCCCCACATCTCAGTCCTCCAGCCCCACATCTCAGTCCTCCAGCCCCACAAGTCAGTCCTCCAGCCCCACATCTCAGTCCTCCAGCCCCACATCTCAGTCCTCCAGCCCCATAGGTGAGGTCCTCCAGCCCCATAAGTCGGTCCTCCAGCCCCACAAGTCAGTCCTCCAGCCCCCCCCCCCTCCCCTCACCTTACAATAGAGCTGCACGGCCGCCATGGCCGCCCTCCCTTTTCCCTATGGGGCGGAGTTATGGGGCGGCCCTATAGGGCGGGGTTATGGGGCCGGCCTCCGCCCCGCAAGGGATTCTGGGGGATGGGGAGCTGCCTCGGCTCCTAGGGGGGTTTAATGGGGTCTTATGGGGTCCTATGGGGTCCTATGGGGTCCTATGGGGTCTTATGGGGTCTTATGGGGTCCTATGGGGTCCTTATGGGGTCCTTATGGGGTCCTATGGGGTCCTATGGGGTCTTATGGGGTCCTTATGGGGCCCTATGGGGTCCTTATGGGGTCTTATGGGGTCCTACGGGGTCTAAAGGGCTTATAGGGTCCTTATGGGGTCCTTATAGGGTCCCATGGGTTCCTATGGGGTCTTATGGGGTCCTATGGGGTGTTATGGGGCCCTATGGGGTCTTATGGGGTCGAAAGGGTTTATAGGGTCCTTATGGGGTCCCTATGGGGCACTTTGTGGTCCTTATGGGGTCCTTATAGCGTCTTATGGGGTCCTGTGGGGTCCTATGGGGTCTTACGGGGTTTTATAGGTTCCTTATGGGGTCTTATGGGGTCCTATGGGGTCCTTATGGGGTCCTATGGGGTCCTATGGGGTCTTGTGGGGTCCTATGGGGTTTATAGGGTCCTTATGGGGTCCTATGGGGTTTTATAGGGACCTTATGGGGTCCTTATGGGGTCCTATGGGGTTTTATAGGGTCTTATGGGGTCCTGTGGGGTCCTTATGGGATCCTATGGGGTCATATGGGATTTTATAGGGGCTTTCTGGGGTCCTATGGGGTCCTTATGGGGTCTTATGGGGTCCTACGGGGTCTAAAGGGTTTATAGGGTCCTTATGGGGTCCCTATGGGGCACTTTGGGGTCTTATGGGGTCCTATGGGGTCCTTATGGGGTCCTTATGGGGTCTTACGGGGTTTTATAGGTTCCTTATGGGGTCTTATGGGGTCCTATGTGGTTTATAGGGTCCTTATGGGGTCTTATGGCGTCCTTATGGGGTCCTATGGGGTCCTATGAGGTCTTATGGGGTTTTACGGGGTCTTATGGTGTCCTATGGGCTCCTTATGGGGTCCTATGGGGTCTTATGGGGTTTTATAGGGTCCTTTTTGGGTCCTATGGGGTCTGAAGGGGTTTATAGGGTCCTTATGGAGTCCTCATAGGGACTTATGGGATCCTATGGGGTCCTATGGGGTCCTTATGAGGTCCTATGGGGTCTTATGGGCTTTATAGGGTCCTTATGGGGTCCTATGGCGTCCTATGGGGTCCTATGGGGTCCTATGGGGTCTGAAAAGGTTTATAGGGTCCTTATGGGATCCTTAAGGGATCTGAAGGGTTTTATAGGGTCTTATGGGGTCCTATGGGGCTCTTATGGGGACAGGAAGTTCTTATGGGGTCTAAAGGGTTCATAGGGTCCTTATGGGGTTCTGTGGGGTTTATAGGGTCCTTATGAGGTCCTATGAGGCCCTATGGGGTCCTATGGGGTCTTATGGGGTTTATAAGGTCCTTATGGGGTCCTATGGGGTCCTCATGGGGTCCTATGGGGTCTTATAGGGTCCCTATGGCATCCTATAAGGTCCCATAGGGTCTTATGGGGTTAATAGGGTCCTTATGGGGTCTTATGGGGTCCTATGGGGTTTAAAGGGTTTATAGGGTCCTTATGGGGTTCCATGGGGTCCTATGGGGTCCTATAGGGGGCTTATGGGGTTTTATAGGGTCCTTAATGGGTCTTATGGGGTCCTATGGTGTTTTATGGGGTCCTATGGGGTCTTATGGGGTCCTATGGGGTTTTATGGGGTCCTATGGGGTTTTATAGGGTTCTTATGGGGTCTTATGGGGTTCTTATGGGGTCAGGAGGTTCTTATGGGGTCTTACAGGATTTCCACATCAATCTGCCCCATTATCACCCCCATTAGGATCCATTAAGGGCCCAATTAAGACCTCATTAACGACCCCATTAAGGGGCATACTAACAGCAGTCCTCCAAGACCATAGAGTTGGGGCGTGGTGGGCTAGGAAGGGTCCTCAAAGACCAACAGAGACAGCGAGGGGGGAGGTGTGCTAGGAACGGTCCTCCAAAACCATAGAGATGGGGGCGATACGAATGGTCCTCCAAGACCATCGAGTTGGGGAACTGTGGGCTAGGAAGGGCGGTCCTCCAAGATCATAGAGTTGTAGACCCGGGGGGGGGGGTATTACAAAGGTCCTCCAAGACCATAGAGCTGCTCCACCTGGGCTAATTAACGGCTCCTGAGGGTAATTAACGCCACCTGGGGAGTAATTAGCCTCAGCTGCTGCTCCCCATTGCCCTTCATTCGCCCTTCATTAACGCACAGCTAATTAGCAAGGACCCCCCATTAAGGACCACTGATACCCCTATTAAGGCCCCCATTAAGACCCAATTAAAACCCAATTCAAACCCCGCTTTGACTCCAAACAAGGCCCCAATTAAAACGCCATTAATGCCACCATTAAAACCTCATTAAGAACCCCATTAAGACGTCTATTAACCAGCACGCAGGGATCAGTCCTCCAACACCATAGAGTTGGCGCACGGTGGGCTAGGAATGGTCCTCCAAGACCATAGAGTTGGGGGTACGGTGGGCTAGCACAAGTCCTCCAAGACCATAGAGCTGCTCCACCTGGGCTAATTAACGGCTCCTGAGGGCAATTAACGCCACCTGGGGCCTAATTAACCTCAGCTGCTTCTCCCCATTGCCCTTCATTAAGACACAGCTAATTAACAAAGCCGCCCCGACCCCCATTCAAACCGCGGCGCCATTTTCTCCCCACTGCACGCCGCAATTCCGCCTTCAAACCGCTTCCAACGCGCTCATCACCACCAAACGCCTCTTAATTAGCAACGCTGTAATTAACTAAGACAACTAAACCCTAATTAGCAGCAAACAGCTCGCTAAAACAGCAACTCGGCGCTCAACGCAGCCTCCAAACACCAAAATGACTCCAAGCCAAACCAAGCCGCGCTCATTCATACCCAATCATGCAAATGAGCCGCTAATTAGTGGCGAATTAATGAAGAAAATAGCGGTAATTAATTACCTGGATAACGGTCCGCCCCGCCGCCGCTTCAATGCCGCTTTAATGGCGCCGCCCCGCGCCGCCCCCTTTTCTACCCTCGCCCTGCGACGGAAGTGACGTCATCAGGCGGCGCCGCGCAACCGGAAGCGAGGCGGCAAAAATGGCGGCGCTCAGCGCTCGGCGGGCGATGAAGAAGCGGAAGAACGAGCGGAGGAATTTAGGGGTTTTTTTTTCTTCTTGCTTTAATCGGTGCCGAATAAAAGATCCCATAAAAACCCCATAGGAACCCATAAGGACCCCAAAAGACCCCATAGGAACCCATAGGACCCCATAAAAACCCATAGGAACCCATAAGGACCCATTAAGACCCCATAGAGAGCCCATAGGAACCCATAGGACCCCATAAAGACCCCAAAAGATCCCATAGGAACCCATAAGGACCCCAAAAGATCCCATAGGGCCCCATAAAGACCCCAAAAGATCCCCTAGGGCCCCATAAGGACCCTATAAACCTCTCAGACCCATAAGAACCCCATAGGACCCCATAAGAACCCATATGGACCCCATAAGACCCCATAGGACCCCATAAAGACCGCATAGAACCCCATAAGGACCCCAAAAGATCCCATAGGAACCCATAGGACCCCATAAAGACCCCATAGGACCCCATAAGGACCCCAAATATCCCATAGGACCCCATAGGGTTCCATAAAGACCCCATAAGGACCCATACGGCCCTA
This sequence comes from Lagopus leucura, assembly GCF_019238085.1. Taxonomy (NCBI): domain Eukaryota; kingdom Metazoa; phylum Chordata; class Aves; order Galliformes; family Phasianidae; genus Lagopus; species Lagopus leucura. The sequence goes on from NW_024966892.1 coordinate 7,440, forward strand.
TAAGGACCCCATAGAACCCCATAAAGACCCCAAAAGACCCCATAGGAACCCAAAAGGACCCTATAAACCCCTCAGACCCCATAAGGACCCCATAAAGACCCCATAGGACCCCAGAAACACCCCAAAAGATCCCATAAGACCCCATAAGACCCCATAGGACCCCAAAAGATCCCATAGGAACCCATAAGAACCCTATAAACCCCCA
>NW_024966893.1:0-359 GCF_019238085.1 Lagopus leucura
CCCCCCCCCCCCCCCCGCCTCCCAGGTTGGACGAGCTTTGGCGCGTGCGAGTGGCGGACTTCGGGCTGTGTCGCCGCCTGGCGGGGGGAGGCCATTATTACCGGCAGCGCCGCTCCGCCCCCGTCCCCGTTAAATGGGTGGCGATGGAGAGCCTGGCGGACCGCGTCTACACCACCAAGAGCGACGTGGTGAGGGGAGCGGACCCCCGTGGGACCCCCACCCGTGGGATTTCCCCCCCTCCGTGGGACCCCCCTCAGTGGGACTCCAACCCATGGGACCCCAGAACCCCCCTCATTGGGACACCCTGTGGAACCCCCCCCCTCCCAGGACCCTCCCTCAGCGCCCCCCCACCCCAACTC
>NW_024966893.1:459-1014 GCF_019238085.1 Lagopus leucura
GGGGGGGGTTGTGACACGCGATGGCGACCCGGGGGGCGGTTGTGGAGTGGGGCTGCGATGCCCGCTGGTGCCACGCGGGGGGCGCTCGTGTCACACGGCGGTGCTCCCCCCCCCCCCCCCCCCCCCCCCGGGGGGGCGGGGGGGGGGGGGGGCGCGGGGGGGCCCGGGGGGGGGGGCCGGGGCCCCGGGGGGGGGCCCCCCCCCCCCCCCCCGCCTCCCAGGTTGGACGAGCTTTGGCGCGTGCGAGTGGCGGACTTCGGGCTGTGTCGCCGCCTGGCGGGGGGAGGCCATTATTACCGGCAGCGCCGCTCCGCCCCCGTCCCCGTTAAATGGGTGGCGATGGAGAGCCTGGCGGACCGCGTCTACACCACCAAGAGCGACGTGGTGAGGGGAGCGGACCCCCGTGGGACCCCCACCCGTGGGATTTCCCCCCCTCCGTGGGACCCCCCTCAGTGGGACTCCAACCCATGGGACCCCAGAACCCCCCTCATTGGGACACCCTGTGGAACCCCCCCCCTCCCAGGACCCTCCCTCAGCGCCCCCCCACCCCAACTC
>NW_024966894.1:0-39547 GCF_019238085.1 Lagopus leucura
GAGGCGGTGGCAGCTGTCAGCTCGCCTTGGTCGTTGTGCAACTGTTGGCCAACCCTGAGAGTCCGAGCTGCCTGAGCCTAACCGTGTCTGGTTTATGGACGGAAAGGGGGATAAAAGCCCCACGCGTTGGGCATGCAGCCCCCCGAGCTGCCCTTTCCTGTTTGCCAAGTTCAAAACCCGTAGGTTTAGAACCGATAGATTTTGAACCTGCTCGGTTGTGGAACCTTGGTGTCTTTGGGTATCTCTGTCTAGGAGCTCGAGATAGCAGTTGGCTTGGTGCAGGGATTAATTATCATGTCTCGTAGTCGTGTATTTGTTTATTTGTTTTTGCTATAGATTACAGCTGGAGGAATTCTAAACAGTCCGAGTCTCCTTGTCGTGGTGTTTAAGTGCATTGTGCTCCTGTCTGAACAGAGGAAATCGCTGAGGTCAGACTCCCTTGTGTTTATAGCTGCTTTCCCTTTCAGAACTATGGGGGCAAAGAATCATCAAAATAACCATTTTTACTGACATCCTGACAATGAATTAATAGGAACAATGGCATAAGACACAGCTTGCAAAAGGCGTGCTCTTAGGTGTCACTTTCACCCTTAAATTCAGGGTTATGTACCAAGGAAGTGCTCTCAGGTACCCCACAAACATTTGAAGTGTCCCCAGAATGAAATAATACAATTCTGTAAACCCAGTATTAATGGTGCTGCTACAGTCGAGCACAGCAAACTTCCTCCTGTTGTCCTACAAAGGTATTTTGTACTGTTAGGAGGCCCTATTTACAAGGTGGTACTGGAGACCATTTATCCAACCTTCACTTTTACCTCTAAATGAGCAGACAGTTCTACTGGGATTATTGCCCCCTAACCTGGGGTAGGGGAAACCTGAGGAAAGCTGCAAACAGAGGGTGACTGGAACAGTTGTGGACCACGTCTCATGTGACACAAATGTGTCACACCATGGTCTGATACTTTGCCTTCTCAAATCCCGTCAGGAAAAGCAAGACAAATGTGGATCGCTTCAAACATATGTTGTTGTAAGTATTGGGGAAGGCAAACTAAAGATTTATCTGATTATCTCAACCTTGAAGTTGGCAGCTATGACAGGAAACTTGGTTTTATTCATCTGCCAAAGATATTTGTAGCGTATCGTTTGACAAGTTAAAAGGCATTTTTGGAATGGCACAAAAATAAAGCCGTCCACTTCCTGAAACTGGAGTTTCTGTCTTTTAAAAAATACTATGGGTTTGGAGACGTGCTTGTGGGGAAAGGAGTGTGTAGTAGGAAACGTCACTGTTTGTATTCTCAACAGTAGCACTTAATATGGATCTATTCAGCATCGTCTGTGCAGTTGTTTTCTTTTCTTGTCTTTGTTAAATTAGTGGCATTGTTTGGTTTCTGCAGCCTACAGAGCAGTGAGGAGCGATCTGCCCATGCGGCCCTAAAGTGGAATTAAGGATCGAGACCTTCTGAATCTTGGTCTTGTACTTCTCCTGCAGCCGAGGTGCGTTTGAAGCTCACAGATTATGAGGGTGAAAGCTTGGGTCAGTGAGGTACATAGAGCTACCCTAACAGAGAGTTTGGGCTCCCTTCGTTACACACGTAAAAAAAAGATAACGGTATCTCTAAGTAAAAAGCCTTGGGGTGTAGTGGTAGCTGCTGGAAAAAATGTGGGTAATGCTTTGGTATGAACTGTCAGGTCATTTGTTTAACACAATAGATATGGGTTTGATAAGTGCTCAGTGACCACTTCAAAAGTAAACAGTTTTGTCTGTGTCCCACCAGCACAGAAGAAGTCTACAGACATCGTTAAGTAGCAGGCCTATAAAAATGGCACTGTTTGTTGTTGCCAGCTGAACTGGGCATGTCTGACAGGGCTGCCTAGGCCTGGCCTATCAGGCATGCTCTTACTGCCTTGTCAGCCAATTGCAGTGGGCATCTAGGATGTTACATCAGCTTAGCTCAGTTTGCAAACTTACTGATGCAAATTTAGCTTTTGTTTTAAGGAACTAAACCAGTTTATGTATGCCTGCATCTTGGATCTGCACCGGTGTAGCCATCAGGTAGCTGTATGCATTAGCACCATCTGAAGGAGGTGCTAGGACATCAGTAAATAGAAATTACAAATTGCACGGCGGTTCAGCTGACAGGCAGAACTGGTTTCAGTGCGTTGTTGCAGTGTGCTGCTGCAGACCTGGGCTGGGGGTAGACCCACACAGCATTGCAGTGCAGACAGGACCTGTGTGCATCAGCACTGCCTGATATTGTAGGAGAGGAAGTCGTGAACAATACCGTGTCCAGCGGAAGCTGTGGCAAGAATTTATCCAAGGCTCGTTGTAATTACTCAAGCTGGGAATTTGGCCAGTGCATTGGGGTTGACACCCCTACTTCTTTAGGAGCGTCATGGTTTATTTTTTTAAATGACTTTAAGTGATGAGAAGCTTGGCTGTCTGTCTCAGCAGAACAGCAATGCCTCTTGCAGTATAAACTTCTTACAACACTAAGGAGCTGCTTCAGAACTAACTGGGAGTGATGGGGCCTGGCTCAGTAATCACTGCTAAATAAATACTCTCAGTAGATAAGGCAGATAAGAGTGTGATTAGGGCAGTTTCAGCTGCTGTAATCACAGTCGTACCTTCCTTAGCCTGCAGTCCCCACACTGCTCTACTCTGACCTTTCTTAAGCGAGCAAATGTAAATTTCAGAATAAATCACAGAACCTGAACCAATGAAATTTGGTTATTAATTATAATTGCAGTTATGAATCACAGTTGTCTCTGCTTCCATTCTAGGGAATTTGCCATCGTGTAAGCAGAATGTAATTTACCCAAATATACATTTTTTTTACCATTTTATGAAACTCTTATGATTCTGTTACGCCCTGATTTAGAAACCAACTTTCACCTTGTTTTCTGCTTGTAAAGATAAGCAGTTGTGTCTTTTAGCACATAAATAGTTGTGCAATGCACAAGTGAGGAACTGTTTTCTTTCATTTGCTCATCAAACGTGCCATCATTCCAGTAGAAGCTCAGACCATTATTGTGGTTTACAGAGTTATACAGGAAAGACATGTTCTAGAGAAAGGCTGGTCAGAATAGATGAAATAGCCCTACAAAAGCAAATCATAACAACCTGTATCAGGCAGTGTCCTGGCAGTTTGTCATAATGACAGAAATGAAGCAATACCAACACTGTTACACAACCACGTTTGTGTTATAAGAAAATAACAATACTGCACTGCGCTCTTACCTTTTATCAGAGAAATAGGATTGCTCTTTGCCGTCTGCTTCTGGTTGTCCCGTGATTCAAGAGAGCAGTGGTGTCCATGAAGAAAAGGGGAAAGAGACACAGGAGGGGGAAGTAGTGACTGAGGTCCTGTGGGGAAGCAGTGAGCAGAATCTCGGCCTTCTGACTGTCCCACTCTGCCCTCGGGGCAACCAGACAGAAGTGGAAGACTGGCTTGCCCTCTGACTCAACAGCTCTTCCTTCCTCAGCAGCTGGCACGCTGGGCAGTTACAAATAAGTGCCAGTGTGCCACTTGCATCTGTGTCAGCTTCCCAAGGGGCTCTAGGTAGGCTTGTCTTCTGCTGGAGAAGGCCAGATGGAAGGATCTCTGCAATGCATTTCTTTGGGAGCGTTATTAGAACTTGGAAAGATTCTCTTTTTACCATGTTACTTTCCTCTGATTTCTTTCATAAATTGTGTACCTTGAGGACACCCAGAGATTTGTGCCCTTCTCTGTGAGAGACTAACAACAAGCCTATGACATATGTGCCAAATGAACTTATTTCTGAGGTAAGTCTTGGGTGAATCCTGTAAGTTTCTCCTTGAGGGGAGCACTGCTGACCCGTGTGGCCTTGCACAGGTTTGCCTTGTGGCTCAGGATGGGATCAGGGCCATTTATCTGGGCTGAAACTAAAACTGGGAGACAGTTCTTCTGGATGTTAATTTTGCAGCAGAAGAATTTGCCCAAATAAAAGCAAGTTTAGTGACTTTGTCCAGATCCATGAAGTGCTGCCGCAGTAAGAAGTAAGAATTGCCTAGAGTTAAATGCACACGTTCTTTTCCCATAGGCAGCTGATGTCTGAGAAGTGCTGGCAGTGTGTGTCCTTCCACCAGGTTCAGCATGAAGCCTTGCATCTTCATCTGAGCAGCACCTCCAGTTCTGATGTCCTCGTGCTTCTCTGCCTCCAACACCTGAGTGCTGTTTAGGTGGCTGTCAGCAATTGTCCTGTTGTCATACACCAATGCTAGCATGCACTGGAAGAATACCAGTTCATTCTTGGCCTGGAGGAATAACTGATGGAAGGAAACAGCACAGGAAGAGACTCTTGTCTTGGTTCTGGTCTTTGGATGGATGGATACAGAGAGGCCTGTGGCACTGAGGGATGAAAGGTGACAAACAGTGTGAAACCTGTCCCAAGAAACTCGTTATAATCATGCAACCTTCAGGTGGTTTTCTTTCTCCAAAAGAAGCTGCCATGTGTCACTTGGCCCTCTGGCAGTTGTCGCTCGCCCTGTCTACTGGATAGAAGTATTAAACAATTATTTCTCTGCTTAGGAAAGTTTAATACAATGTTGTAGCAGTGAGGCTACAACACTATATATAATTTTTTCCTTCTCTCATAGTTTTGTGTCCACCCTTACAAAGCTTTCATGAAGAAGCTCTGTTGAATTTTGCTGTGGCACTTTGAGATGTTGCAGATCTAGTCCTGCTCCACGGCTTTCTTCCCCATAGCAGAGCCAGCAGAAGAGTTTGTTCTGTGCCTGCTGACCCTGGTCCAGGGCAGCATCCCCCAGAAGAGCAGCTTGCTGGAGGTGGTGATTTAAACCACTGAGCATGTTTCCTAGGAGGACTCTTACTTTCCTAATTAGCACGCCTGCTTTGCCAGTGAGCTGCGATGAGCTGTTCCCCCATTGACCCAGTGGATCCTGGTCTTGCATTTTACAACTAAAACAACATATTCTATGATGTTGTAAATGTACTCTTTGGAACTGATTCTCCTCCTAATCTGTAAAACCTGTGAAATGATGGCCCTGTCCCTCAGCAGTTCTGCAATCACCTCTCAGTGACACACCGTGTTTCATTCTGGAATAAGATTTTAGACCAGAAGAAGGGTTAGGCTGCATGCAGATTAACAAATCTGTTGCTGGTATCTCTGGCTACTGCAGCATGACTCACCCATCAGCGCCTGTCAGCGGCTGTGTGACCTCATTGGAAGCTTCAACGTCTCCTGTGCGAAGGTAGCTTGTAATCCAGAGTGGGAATCCTAAATAGGTGGAGGGACCGTGGTGATACACACAGCATGAGTGTTCTCCGTGGAGATCAGATGTGCCTTCACCAGAAATTACCATGAAAATTCTTGCGTGTTTCTGATGATCTCTAAATGCTAAGGCTGCCTTTCCCTTGCCTCTGTTAAAAAGCACCTGTAGCTTTTCAAGGCAGCGATGGACACCACGACTGATAGGAAAATATAGAAGTAGATAGGTCAGGGAGGAGAAGCTCCTTTATTTGCAAGGGCGAGGAGGAGCTGATGGCTCCTTTTTATTTATCACAGCTTCTATTGACGTGATGTACTGACAGAGGAACAACAGGGCTGCTGGCGTGCAGCTGGAGGGAGACAGGTGAAAAAACAGCAGGAGGATCTATAATGAAAGGAATGGAGGAGTGAATTAACTTGTGGTACCTCACACACGTAGCTTAGATAAGTAGTGTGATGGTGAGACAAAAAGCAGGAGGCAGCAGTTTAGGCATCAGATGATTCTTCTTCAGCTGGTGCTTGCTGGCCGAACACAGAGCTTGTGCTCAGGGTCTCTGTCTTCTGCCATGGGCTGTTACACAGCTCCTCAGACAAGGATAGAGCTGGCATTGACTGAATGTGGTTCACACGGAGCTGCAGACCGGCTCTGTTACCTAGCAAGTCTGTTCTGTTGCCCTTTGCCTCAGGTGGATGGTAGTATTGTTCTTGCATTCCTTACATTTCTTTCTTGTGCCTGGGAATGCTGGTTCTTCTTGGTGAACATTCTGAGGATCCACGAGGATTTGGTTCATGTTTCGGTGCTTCCTTAAGGAAGGTGTTGGTGCTCTTACAGTTGAGGCACGCAGGGGAGGAACTAGGCAGCATTTTGTGTCTTTTCCTGCAGGATTCCCTGCCACCAGGAGCAGCCAGGTCCTGCAGCTGTCTGCCTGGCTGCTGTGTGATTCCAGCATGCAATAAGCTCGTGTCTCTGCCCGTTTTCTAGGACCAAGATGTGCGATACATGCAAAGCACGGCTAGTCCTGGGAATGAGTCTCTGCAGCTCCTTGCATGGAGGCCAAGGTCTGAATGATATTTTGAGGCTGAGCTCGCTTTCACTGGGTGATCTGATGGGTGTGAAGGGCAGGAGATGGAGCGCCCATAGCAGTGCAGGCTGTGCTGCAGCCACCTGCAGGGTGTGATGCTGTAACTGCGTGGGTTTTTTCGGTCAATATTTGAAGTTTCATTGCTTGATTTACATCTTGAATAATTTTTTGTAGTATCTCAGAAGACTTTTCTTTCCAGTATGAAAGCTTACCGGGGGCATCCAGTGACATCCCGCTCCTACCTCCGGCTCAGCCCTCACCACTGCTCTCCGTTTTCGACATGAAATGGGCAGACACCATTTGTGACTGTGCCAATATCCTGAGTCACACGTTACCAGCTGGCTTTTGTGCTGCAGTTTCCTCTTCTCCCTTTACGACTGCACTCCCTAGAGGAGACCTGACCAATTGCACTTGTCAGCAGAAGGCGTTGTGTGCCGTGGCTGAATGGCACCATTGCTGGACGACCTCTGGCTGGGAGCGGCCTGCGGTTTGTTGCTGTGTGTCTGCTGCTTCCATACGAGAGAACAGAACAGGTGAAGGCGTACTTCAAGTGCGTTTCCCATCCTGCAGTGTGGAGATGGCAATATGAAATCTTCATTAAATAATTATTGGGCAGGAGTGACGACACCAGTGGTAAAGCAGAAGATAGACTGATAAACTGTGTTCAAAGGAGTGAACTACAGGCAGAACTCTTCACTGAGCTTTTTGACCCAACACGTCTTGACAGGCAGCTGCTGGACTCATCTGAGTCTGCAGCAGTCCTGACCAAATAACAATGTATTAAATGCCATTATTCTGGCTATGCCATCTCTACGTATTCACAAATAACAAGTTGATTTCTTACTAAACTCCCCCTAATGCACATTGCACAACATTTTATTAGTTAACGGCCAGCTGATTTCAGAAGGTTATAACACACACAAACCATGAACGTTTGTCCAAGACCAGATGAGTTAAAACAGCTCATCCTGCAAGGCATTGAAATCAATCAGGTCTTCGTTTAGAAGCATTTGGGACAGGCTGTGCCGTCAGTGAGTGCTGGTCCTGCAGTGGAGGAGAGATGTGGGCTGTGCTACTCAGAAGCCAGGTGCTTGTTGCATCCACTGGGGGAAGGAGCAGCGCACCTTAGGAGCAGGGTGAGGGTTTGGATGGGAGAAGTCTTGCAGAACCTCTGGAAGAAAAGTCAGGGAGAGAAAAAGAAGACATGAGCTGGACTTGGGGCTGAGGACATCCTGGTTCCTCTCACTGTGTGGGAAGCTTGTGGTGTTAACGTGTCTGTTTGAAGAGAGCTGGGAAGGCACGTGCTCTATCTGGAGACAGCAGCAGTCCTGAGAGGAGCTTTCTGAGGAGGGACGACTGACAGCTGTTGAAAAACTCACATACATGTTTACTCACTTGCTCCTCCTTGATGTGTCTGACTCACCCATCCCTGTCTGAACACACCAGCTCCCATTTTTACTTTTCTCTCCTTTTGTTAGCCTCATCTTTCCTATTCTTCAAGCTTCCTTTTGTATGTGGGTTTCATTCTGTTAAATCCAGTTGCTTTGGCTTCTGCTCTGCCTGGGCTTTGCACCTGCTACAGCCCCAGCAAACTTGGCAGCAACCCTTCGGCTCTGCAGAGAAAACAACTGTCTAGACCAGGACCTTCTGCCTGCTGCCCTGGACGTACCCAGGCACTAATCTGCATCCAGAACAGCGCGTTGCTGTGCGAGCGGTTCCTCTCTGCTCTCCCTTCTGCCTCTGCAGAATCACACGTGCTGGTTTCTCAGCAGGTGCTGGCCTAATGCGTATTGATCTCCTGCACAGGTCTGTTGCAAAAGATGGATAAAATCTTTGTGGACTCCTAATTGCACCTTTAGCCTCCCGGTGAGTAAGGCAAATGGGACTGAGGGCTCCCACAGTATCAATAGCACCTTCTGCAGCCTTGGAAGCCGCGCAGGCCGGAGGAGGACAACAACACGAGGCCCCAAAAGGGATCCCTGCGGAGTTCAGGAAGTTGTGCTGCTTATTCCCAAAACGATGAGAAAGAAAAATCTCGGTATAAAGATTCTTATGGCACAGAAAGGGCAGAGAGGCCTTAGTGCAAAGTCACACACCGTTCCCATTCATAGCTAAAGCCCCGCTGCCCCAGGCAAACACAGAGCTGTCAGCGTCCTGCAGCTCACCGTGTGGAGATGTGAGCAAAATAGCTTCACGACTTCACAGCACCACTAAAAATAGCTGGCAGGTCAGCTCCTTTCTTAAAGGTAATTGTGATATGGGAGCACTGCTGTCTTCAGTGCAGGTAGAGCTGGTAAACAAGGAGAAAAACTGCTCCCACCGTCCTCAGGCCCTTCAATCTGTTGTGTGTGCGAGTCTGGCTGCGGAGAGGAGCCTCAGCCAGGTTTGGCAGAGCCTGATTTGCAATGCTACGGGAATCAAATGTAGGTTAGGAGAGGTTTGCCTTGCCTGCAGCCGCCTGTGCTGCCGAGGGAGCTGCGCTGCAGCAGGCGGTGCTGCCAAGGATTTCCTTTGTGCTGCAGCTTTCATGTCTAGTGATTTTATGGGGCTGAAAGGGAGGGAGGAGGTGACAAAATGGTGAAAACCTGAGGCTAGGTCATTGATGTCAGATGGGGACAGAGTCCTGCAGCAGTCAGAGGTGACTGAACACGCTGATGCTGCTACCAGGAAGCTCAAGAGAAATGTGACTGAGCGATGCAGTGCGCATGTGCCTTTGGAGAAAAGAGGCTATCTGTGAGCTCTAGCAGTGCTTTTCTCTGCCCAGCAACATCCCTGCTTCTTTCCTACGTTCTGCTTAAGCAGCTGTTCTGCATTTATGTTCTGATCTTCACGCTGAGCCAACGTCGCTGTAACGACGTTGTGGATGGAGGGCAGAGATCCACAGGTTCTCTTTGAGGAAGCACCATAAACAGGGTAACAGCACCGGAGTTCTGTTCTCTCAAACTAAAGGGAGAGAAAGTAAGCTGCCAATAAGAAAGAACATTTTGTGGCACGGGCAGATGTTTCTGATGGTGCTGCCGGAGCCAGCAGAACCCTTGCAGCAATGCAGCCCGATGGTGCTGGAGGCCCTTCCAGCCTGGAGGTGTGGTGGCCATCTGCATGTCAGCAGAGCAGTCCCAGCAGTGTTCAGCACGGACAAGGTGAGGGGTGTTCACAGAGCCCCTGTCATCCACTGGCCAGCCAGAAGCAGCAGAAAAGCACACCGCAGGGCTGCTGGCTGTGGCTGCAATCTGCAGAACGCAGTGCTGTGCCTTGCATTCTCCATCCTTCTAGGTATTGAACACAGCCCTGCGCCTCTGGGGGTAATGTGGCTTCTGCTGACGTGTGAACGCTTTGCTTGGCAGCCTGGTGCAGCACATCGCAGCTCAGATGGGTTCTCCCAGGCTTTGCAGCACAGAGCTGATACATGAAATAAAATACAGTTGCAGTTAATGCGCAGGGGGGGAGTGGGAGGCTGTGCTGGCTTTGTTTGCAGCGTTGTTTTGGGCTGTGGCCTCAATTCGTGCCCTGTGACACGTGGTGGTCTGGCTGCAGTTCTCTCTAGCTGTGTCCCTACCTCTGGTTTATAGCTTCTTAAAACAAAGCGCTGATAAAAAGGAAGTGCAAGATGGAAGCCAGCGTCCTCGAAGTGATTAATCTAAAAACAAAGGCTGCTTCCCCATCACGATAAGCTGCTTGCTATGTATGGGGCATGACCTAATAGTTCCTTAACTTCTTAGTTCACCTGTCCTGGGATGACCTCGCTCCCTCCTCAGTCTCTGTGCAACCATCGCCTAACAGCTGCGGTCTGCAAGGAGCAGCCTGCTGCTGATGTCAGCTGTCTCTGTTTTATGGTAGCTCTTTGCTCTCCCTGCATTATAAAAGACATTTGTGATAGGGGCAGAGGCACAAGAGAGTGAAAGCCATGCGCTGGGGCACGCAGTGGCCAAGGGACAGCTGCATCTGTTCCCTCTGCCCGTTTGCAGTCTCTGATAGGGATAAGAGGTGCAAGAAACCCCAGTGCGATGAGCCTGCTAGGGGGCATCGCTTTGGTGAGCGGTGTTTTAGATCAAAGCCAGTTTGAATGGAGGGTTAAGAGTTGAGGCATTGCATGTGATCTTCTGATCACGCCTCACAGATACCTAAATATATTGCTTTTGTCTTGCTGACCCAGCACCTGGGCTCATCAGCACACTTTTCCTGTTCCGTAGCTGCCCTCTGTTCTCTCGCTCCAGCACTAGGTGTCCTCGAGGTGCAGCAGGACTTTGCCTTTTTTAGTATAATCCAAGGGCATGAACTCAAGGAACATTTCCACATCAGGTTCCAGCTGATAGAAGCGAGCCCAGGGGGTGTTTATAGGTCTTCAGCCCAACTCGCTTTTCCAGCATTGTGCTGCACTGTAAAGATTTATATTCACCTGCCTAGGAAGAGAAGAGAGAGCGGTGGAGAGGCGACTTGCACTGTCGGTTGGTGCTGGATGGCTGTGGGAGCTCCTGCCGGCTCGTTACCCAGACCTTTAGCACAGTCATTCCGAGCTCTGCAACCCAGCTCTGCCCGCAGTCCGCCCTGCCACAGCTGCTCCCTGGGCAGCCCTGCCCAGCTTGCAAACGGAGCTCGTCACCCTCTGCTTCTTTGCAAATGAATTGCGTAGGTCCTGGGAGGAGGAGGCAGCTCAGCGACTCGCCTGTCCCACCCCTCATAAAGTCTCCTCGCTGCTGAGGGTTTCTGAAGTCATTTGCCACGTGAACGGCGTGGGCATCAGCTGTGGTTGTTTCCCTAAATGCTCACTGCCGACAGGAGGCCATTTCCCAGGGGGAAGCGAGCTGTGGATGCGCTGGGCGGTCAGCTTGGCGCGTGGGTCGAATGCGGCTCCCAGCTGAGGCACAGCAGCGTGCTAACACAGGCACAGCACCCAGAGCGGCTCCGGTCCGACAGCACAGCTCCCCACTGCTGTCCCTAGAGCTCCGTGCGGGCTCGGCTCCCAGCTCACTGTGCTGACATGCCCACACCAAAGCATCCCTTGCACCGGCGCTGCCTGCCCGCGTCCCGGTGCGTAGCAAACCCTCCCAAAGCAAACAGCGATCGCTGCCGTCTGCACTGACTCAGCTGCGCTGAAGGCAGCGGTCGGAGCGAAGCCGCAGCTCGGGGAAAGCTGTGGGGAAGAGCGGGTTCTGTGCCCACGGAGGGGCGGGGAATGCGCTGCGGTGGGCGATGCTTTATCAGGGCAGCCCACCCGGCAGCCGTTCGTCTCTCTGCAGTCGTAGAGCTGTGGTTGAGAGCGCTGGGGGCTTTATCCCGAGGAGCCGAGAGGAACCTGGGCTATCTTTAGGAAACAAGCACCCGCTCCGTGCCCCCTCTCAGGAAGCAGGGCCCCATTCCAGCTTTGCCGTACGAGGGGCTCGCAGATAAGGAGGGGCAGGAAACCTGCCTGGCTTTGCTTCTTTAAGCAAATATTTCCCATAGCCTCAGCACCGTGAGTCAGCACTGCCGGAGCCCAGACTTGTTTGCAGCAGCAGCGAGGCGGTGTGGGAGGTGTGGGGCACGGTGTCCTTTTGCCCAAACGCCATCGGGGATGTCAGCAGCTGAAATGGGGCCAACGGGGAGCAAAAGGCCCAATGGTAATTGCTTTGGGGTCACTGGTGGGGTAAGGAGCTTCCTAGGGTGTAAGGGAAGCAGAGCTTCACAAAGAAGGTTTGCTGTATGTATTGTACTGTCTCGGGTCGCCGAGGAATGTCCCAGTGTACTGGGATAAAAACAACACCTTTCCCTGCAGGTGCTCGTGGGCTCATTCTGCACCAACCTCGCCAGTCTGCAAGCCCCAAAAATACGGGAACAAACCAAACGCTGTGGTTTCTATTCAAGGCCCAGGAGTGGAATAAGGAACATGAGCCGTGGGATATCCTGTGTCACTGCAGGCTGATCTCTGCAGCAGGCAGAGGCTGCTCAGCCTGGAAGGGTCTCATGGCAAAGGGAGGAAACATCAGAGACGCCATGGATTATTTTAGATCTGCAACCTCAGTTCTGCAAAGGTATTTATTTTGAAAATTCTGGTTTCCATAGCAATGTAGTGCTGTTCTCTCTCGTCTCCCTTCTATTACCCCATTCTTCCCAGCCATTAGATAAATTATCAGTGAAGCCACGCTTAGCATTTTTTTTTATCTGCAATGATTTTTGGTATGTAGTGAATCAGAGGCAGTTTGTCAGGGATTGCTCACATCCTTTCCTGGGGCAGCCAGGAGCTCTGCTGCAGTCTGAGCAGTGTAACGCAGAGCGCTGCTGACTGGACTTGCTGTGTGAAGTCCTGGGCCGCTTTCCAGCTGAGTGGGGGTCTCACATCCAGGATTCTGGTTCAGCTCCAGGTGTGCAATCCCTGTTAGTGTAGTTTGCCTTTAAGGGAGACAGCTGAAGGAGCTCTTTTGAAGTGCATCCCCACCTGGGGAGCTGTGCAGCTGCCCCACGAAGCAACGCTCTGTGATTCCATCCTCACGAGGAGGGCACTGAAGGAAACTATGTGGGAGAACAAGTATGGCGCTGTGCATCAGATTCCAAGATAAGGAAGTAGGGCAAAAGATGAGGTCAGAGCGAGCTTCTTACCGTGTCTTGTGTCACACAATAACCAAAGCACCTCTTGTAAACTGGAGCACAGATCCGGGAAGTTGGGGATGCAAGAAGCCCACGGTGAACCTGCTGTGCAGTGACTATTGCTTGGCCTGCAAGTCATGGCTGTTCTCTGCCCCTCCTGATCCCCTCCCTGCCCAGGCACAGCCATGGCTGTCTCAGTCAGCTGCTCTCAGATGGGGTTATTATGGGTAAGCGCAGCCCCTCGCTCCCTTGGCCTCCATGTGTTGAGCACCTTGCAGGAATCTCCCCTGAGCCCCAAGAGGTGGACGCTGGGTTGTGCTCTGAGAGCAGTGGACAATCATCCTTCTGAAAGCTCAGCTCGTAGATGCTCATATTTACTTTCAGCTGAATGATGCCCGTCCTTCGAGAACACCAACAGCGCCTCGCTCCGAATGCCTGTGAACTCTGTGCTTCATGCAGAGCACTGCGTGGCGGCTGCTTATCATTTAATTTGCTATTTGCCCACCCTTCGTGTTCCAATAACTGGAGATAAGGTGAACAGAGGTTCTCACACTGCTGTGCCTCCTGCAATACCTTCACTGCACTCTTTCTGGTTCACTTCCTCCCACTCCTTAATTTTGCTCCCAAAAAAGGCTCCTTTCAATTCTTATTCTTGTAGTCAACCACGATTGTTCTGGACCACGTCATGAACATAAGAACTCCAATAATTACCTGCCAGGTTTGGGTTCTGCCAGGGCCAGGCACGTTTAGGTTGAAGACCATGTGTGCAAGCACGACTACTGCAGCTTCTACATGCTAGATGCATACATACCCAATGCATATTTCTCTTTACAAAGTCCCTGCTTCAAAATAAGCAGTGTGCAATGACCAAACCAATGACCAGCACCCACGTGACTGCTGTGTTGTATAACGAGATGCAAAGTCCTTGGGATTTGTGGATTGAGCTTTTCCCTTTTATCTTCCAGAGGTCAAAGTCCACCGCCAGCAGCAGCCTGTGTGCTCGGCTCCTAAAGGAGCTCCGTGGGTTTGTGCTGCTCCCTCTGTGTTCATCCTATAAAGCAGCTCAGCCCAATATCACCTGCTGCATGTGACGTGTGGGGCAGGGAGGATCCCAACAGCTGGGTTCTGTGGAGTCACCTTTCCCACTGTTGGCACACGCAGTACTGGGATGCTTCTCAGTGCTGAGCCTTAAAAGGGAGGTGGACACAAGAACTCCTTTCCTTTCCCTGGATGAAGAGATGTTTTCCTTTCCACGGATGAATTTCCTAATTTTAGCTTCAGCTCACCCTGAACATTCAATGCAAATCAAATGTGGTGTCGTAAAAAGGCCTTCGAGAGGAAATTCTTCTTAGAAACTCTTCTTACAGATCACTGGAATAAGCTTTAAAGTTTAACTGCATCTTCACACGCCTTCAAAACTCCCCTCACCTCCACGAGAACTTCCCCCTGATTTCCATGGCAGCCGACTTATTCCTCGCTGCCCTCAGCTATGAATGGCATTCTGTGCACAGCCCCGCGCTCCAGAGCTTTGGAAAATCACCTTTGGAGTTACAGAACCAGAAATGATGGCTGTGCCCAGCTGTGTGCTCACTGTGGGAATGCTCAGCCACGGGAGTGGAGTTCCAAGGAAAATCTCCTCTTTCCTTTGCAGGACAGCTTACCGATGTGCCAAGCTCAGAGCAGCAGGGAGGAGCCTCACTGCAGGTTTGCAAGTTTCCCATAGAACACATCCCAAACTGCTGCACAATGCAGTGCTGCTTGCTGTCAGCCTGATGGGAGAACACAGCGTGCTCCAGCAGTGGGCAATGTGAGAGCAGGCGGTGAGCTGCACATCCCAAACACGCAGTGCTGGGACTCACCGTGCCCTCAGTGCATCTCTGTGCTGCGTCCCTGGCCGTGCAGCTCAGCACGGAGAGCCCTGGGCTGTGAGCTGCTGGATTTTTATGTCTGTTTTCATCCGTTTTTGCCTGCTTTGGGATGCACACACAACCGGTGCTTCTAAAGGAGAGAAACAGTTGCTTCATCTTCATGTACAGACAGCCCTCTGCCCTTTGCATTTAGATTTCCGGTGTCTCTGTGTGTGGAGATGATTTGTCCGTAATTGTTTGCTTTCTCCAGAGTCCTTTGAAGCGTCTGTCTTCAAACCAGTCCCTTATATTAAAAATAAATGCTTCCAAGCCACCAATAAAATGTGAGCTGCGATTAAAGCCTGGCTCCTTGCTTCGGGAGCCATCTCCTAAGTGATGTGAGGTCACCAAGTCAGCACAGCTGGAAGTTTTGCCTTGTGTGTGTGGGGGGGTTAGGCAGGAGGATGACCCTGTGCTGCAGGGAGGTGTGGGGAGGGCTGTGTGTGATGCAGGCTGAGGGCTGAAGGGCTCTCTGGGCACCGCAGCTTTTTCTTTTTGCTTTATTGAAATACTGAGTATTTATATGGGGGTGTTCTGTGCAAGCTCTGAGAAGGTAGGACGTGGTGTTTGAGGACAGTCTGAGCACTCTGTACTTTTTTGGAGGATGTCATGATGGGCTTTAATTCGATCACCCTGTTTTCTTGCCTCTATTTGCTGCAGGAGGTAAAACCTCACTGAGTGCTGCCTGCATGGGGCTTTCCATCTGACCCAGCCAAAACGCAGGCTCACTTTTGGGTCTCTCCATCCCAAGTGTGTCCCTCTGGGGACTCCTCATCCCTACGCCCTGCCCCATTTCCTCACCCCAAATCCCACCGCCCTGTCGGGTGTCCACGAGGACGTGGAGGGCAGCATCGGGGGCACGGATAAAGGTTGGGATCGCTGTGCTGAGCGCAGACGAACCGCCCCAAACCCCAGGGCTCGGTAACCCAGACGGGAACGTCCCACCGTGGGCTCAGACGGCCGCAGACGTCAGCGGGCTGAGCGGGATGGAGCCGCAAAGGGAGGTGAAGGAGGGCGGCGCTGCGCAGAGCCGGTCCTCGGGGTCGCTCCGGAGCGGGGTCACGTCGCGATTCCGCGATGGGAGCCGTCGGGAAGCGCCCACTCGCCCACTCTCATCGCTCCCTTCCCCGCCCCGCTCCGCTCGCTGCCTTCTCCCTCGCCTTCCCCCCAAACCTCCCACGTTTCTTCGGGAATCGCCCAGAAGCGGCTCCGCTCCCATCGCACCGCTCCCCCCCCCGTCCCTCCTCCTCCTCCTCCTCCCTCCCGCTCCCCACAGACCCTCCCCTCTCCCGGCTCTCGGCTTCCCGTTCCGCCGCGCCGTGTCGCCGCGGGGCGTGGTGCGGGGCGGAGCCGCTCTCTGATTGCAGCGCTGCTTCTCCCAGCCCTCCCCCCCCCTCCCCCCCTCCTCCCCCGCGCCACCCGGAGCCGCGTCCCCGCTCCGCCGCACGGCCCAGCAGCGAGAGAGCGCCCAGCCCGGCCCGGCCCCGCTCAGCCTCTCCCCTCCCCCCCTCCCCCCATGGAGGAGCAGCCCCCCCACCACCCGCACCACCACCACCACCCGCACCACCACCATCACCACCACCCGCACCACCGCCACTTCTGCTACTACCCGCAGAGCGCCTTCCTGCCGCCGCCCGACGGCCGGGCCCAGCCCAAAGCGACGCTCCGCCACCCGGAGGGACCCAAGCGGAGAACAGGTGCGGGGCGGGGGGCGGCGGGCGGCAGCTTCGCGGGGCGGCGGGGCCTTCGTCGTCGTCGTCCTCCTCCTCCTTCGCCGCCGCCTCCCCCGGCCCGGCTGGAAGCTTCTCCGCCGCGCTGGGGCCGCTTCCTGTCCGCCATGTTGGAGCCGGCGCGGCTGCGGGCGGCGCGGGGCACGTGGGGCTGCGGAGCGGTGCGGGGTGCGGGGCCGTGCGGCGTGACCGCTCGTGGGGCGGCGAGAGCCGCTGCGGGGGGGGGGGGGGGGGGAGCCGGGCCTGCGCCGCGCGGGGCTGCCCGCGGGGTTTGGACGCGCCCCCCTCCTCCCCACGCGCCCCGCCGCCCCGTCCGTTTTCACGCCTTTTTCTTGCTGCCCCCCCTCCCTCAAGGCCCAGTTGTTGGTTTGGGGAGAAAACGGAGGCGGCCTCGGAAATTGGAAGTTGAAAGTGCTGACACGCCGGGCCGGCCTCGCCGCGCTCTTGCCACCATCCGCAATGGGCTCGTGGCCGCAGCTCGGCGCGGGGCGATGGCGGGGCCCCGCACGCGGCCCGGCGATGCGGCTGCACGGCTGCACGTCCCCGTCCGTCCCGTCCCGTGCGATGGAGCCCCGCTGCCGTCCCGGGGCGCCGCCGGTCCCGGTGCGTTCAGAGATAACCACGTGCAGCACGGCCCTTGCCGAGCTCTCCCAGCCATCCGGGCCGCGCCGTTCCTCCGAGGAGTCCCGCGAGGATTCCCGTATTCCTCAAACCTGGAGCGGTGACATCTGCCACGCATCCGAGGCTCCGGGTTGCGAAGATGAGAGCCGCTCGATCCAGCGGCATCGGCGATGACCGAAGCGTTCCTTCCCAAACTGGAGCGCAGCCCATGCTGCTCCTGGGCTGGCACGTGGCCCCTGAGCGCTGCTTTTCCCTGTGCTGGAGGTGCTGTGGGCCCTGCTGGTGCTGCAGGGGCAGAATCCCAACAGCTCCCGGCTCAGAGCAGCAGTCCCTCTTTCTTGAAGCATCCTGGGAATTTCCTCTGCGTGACCTGGAAATGGTAGCTGATGAAATCGCTCTCCAGATTGCGAGCGGCTTGTAGGGCTGCGTGTTTTCCTCTCCTTGCATCCCTGTATCCTTCTTTTTTGTTTTGTTCCGCGTGTTGAACAACGCTGCGCTGGCTTTGGGTTGTCCGTGAATCAATGATGCTCAGCTCTCCTTGTGGGGCTGCCAGCTCTGCACGTGGATGGCAATGACGTGGACCTGATAGTGATAGGACAAGGGGGAATGGTTTTAAACTGAGATAGGGGAGGTTTAGGTTGGATATGAGGAATTTTTTCCCCCAGAGGGCGGTGAATCACTTGAACAGGTTGCCCAAGGAGGCTGCGGATGCCTCATCCCTGCAGGCATTCAAGGCCAGGCTGGATGTGGCTCTGGGCAGCCTGGTCTGCTGGTTGGTGACCCTGCTCATAGCAGGGGGTTGGAACCAGATGAGCACTGTGCTCCTGTGCAACCCAGGCCATTCTATGATTCTATGGGAGAGCTGATGTTTCCCTATTTCAGAACACCTTGAGGAAACGGGACACAGCTGTTTGCATTCAGAAGTTGAACGCTGCACGCTCTAATCCTTGCTCTTCTGTCTCTTCTTGGTTTCTTCCAGGCTATGGAGAGCTGAATGGTAACGCAGGGGACAGAGAGGTGTCACTGAAGGCTCTGTGCTCGGAGGAGACCACCAGCCCCACGTCCAGGGTGCCCAATGGCAGCCAGCAGCTCGCAGACACGAATGTGACCCCGAAGCCACCTGCGAAGGGCAGCTCCCTGGGGAAGGCCACGATCAAACCCAAGAACTTTGTTCAGAAAAATAGCATGGACAAAAAGAATGAGAAGCCCTACGACAACAAACTCAGAGAAGGTCAGCCTGCAGACAAACAGGACGGGGGGTCCGTTCCCAACGGCGTGGTGAGCGGCGGTGCCGGCTACATCACCAATGGCTACGTGGGCAAAGGGGCCGACAACGATGGGAGCGGCTCCGAGAGCGGCTACACCACCCCAAAGAAACGGAAGGGCCGGCGCAACAGCGCCAAGGGCTGCGAGAGCTTGAACCTGATGCAGGACAAAGTCATGCAACAGGAGGTCGGCACGCCGGCACTGAAACAGGAACTGGAGAGTTTCAAGCCCGATTATAGCGAGCAAAAAGGGAACCGAATTGAAAATACGAAGCCTGTTTGGAAATACGAGGCGGGGGGCGGCGGGGCGGGCCGGGGGAAGCCTGGGCTCGGTGATGTGCAGAGGAAAAATTCGGATGCCAAACCTGGGATTAGCGGCAAGAAGTTTGATGACCGGCCCAAAGGGAAGCATGCTTCGTCGGCTGCGTCTAAGGAGGACTCGTGGACCTTATTTAAACCACCCCCGGTTTTTCCGGTGGACAATAGCAGTGCTAAAATCGTTCCCAAAATTAGTTATGCAAGCAAAGTTAAGGAAAACCTCAACAAAGCAGCTCAGACCCCATCTGCATCTTCATCATCGTCGTCTTCGTCATCTGCCGGAGAAGCTCAGCCCCCGCCGTCCAGCCGGCTGTCCCAGGTCCCCATGTCTGCTATGAAGTCTGTCACTTCTGCCAGCTTTTCCAACGGGCCCCTCCTGGCCGGGACGGATGGCACTGCGTACCCCCCGGGCGCTCAGCCCCTGCTCGCCTCCGCTGCTGCTGCTGCTGCTGTCCCCCCCACCCCCACTGATGCGGTGCCCCCGGACGTCGGCGCAGCCCCGGCGGCTGTGGAGCAGAAGAAATCCAACCTTTTTATCTACCCTTCCAATATGCAAACCGTGCTGCTGGGCACGGCTCAAGTCGATTTCCCGTCGCAGACGAATCAGCAGAACCTGGGAGACATCTTCCAGAACCAGTGGGGTTTGTCGTTCATCAACGAGCCCAGCGCCGGCCCCGAGACCGCGGCGGGGAAATCTGCCGATGGCCAGCTGATGGAAGTGACGTTTCAGGGGGAATATCCCGCCGCCTTGGTTTCGCAGTGTGCTGAGGTCGTTCCCTCTGGAGCCGAGCAGCCCGCGTTCCCCAAGGCGTACGAGCTGGACAAACGGACTAACCCATCCCCAGCGCTCAGCGCCGCCCCGAAGCCTGGGACTGCTGGGGAGGGCGGCGCTGCAGCCCTGGAGTCGCATCACACCGGCGAGCTGCAAAAGGCAGACGCCGGCAGCCAAGGTGCTTTAGTGTTTCTTTCAAAAGACTATGAAGTAGAGAACCCTCTGGCCTCTCCCACGAACAATTTGTTAAGCTCCGCCAAAGAACAGGGGTACCAGAGAGGCCTAGAAAGGAAAGATAGCTGGGGTTCTTTTGACCTGAGTGCTGCTGTTAAATATCACACTAAAGGTAATGGCTTCACTCGCTACCTAAGGGCATGCTCTGTTCTCTTCTGCTGCTTTTTCCCTCTGTCAGTGCAATGCAATAACGTGATATCTCTCTTGCAGCGCTTCCGATTGTTTTGGAAAGGAGCTTTTGGTTGCCCGTACCAAATGGCAGCCGCAGCTTGGGAAAGTGACTTGAAAAGCTGCTTCGTTTGTGCTAGGAGCTGCTCATTTCTCTTTTGCGATGGGCAGTTGGTTGGGTTGGGGGTCAGCCTCTGGCCTGTTCTTCCTTTTAGTCCCTATGGACCAACCAGGTCTCCCTGGGCCCCAGGAGTTGCTGTGTGGGCTCACTGCTCTGCTGCAGCTGCCCCGGCACCAAGAGGGCTGTGTGCTCACACCTCTGCCACCTTGTGCTTTCTCCCCAGGGCGGATGGGGCTGTGAGATCATGGCTTTAAAGGAAGGAAAATTATTCCTGTGTGTCTCTTCCTCCTCACAGTGTGATTGATTTCTTGCTGTCATTTATTTATTTTTGTAGCCCCCCAACCTCCCCCCATCCCTCACCTTTTCTCCACCCTTCTAAAAGTCGGCAAATCTCCGCCTCTCGTCTCTTCTGCAAGCTGCAGATTGAATTTCCTCCCTTCCTTTGTAGGGCGCATCTTTCAGATGATGTTATTGCTTTCATGGAGCCCCTTTGTAGTCCTCTCAGACTGCAGTGACAGAAGTACAGTGTGGATGCAGCAAACAGGGCAGAGCGAAGCCTGCAGGGTGGTTTCCTTTCTGCTTCACCTCTGGTCCCAGCCCCATAGGCTGGAGCTCTCACAGCTGCTGGCCTTGGCTTGGTGTTAGGGAGCCAAGGTTCCCTGCTCCAGTTCTCTTATTAAGTTTGCTGCTTTATCCACTTTGGTTTGTCTCTATTAGTCTTCCTGCACTTTCCTGTGCAGAAGCTGCCCTGTCTCTCCCCTTCTCGCTCGCTGCGTTGAAATACCCCACTAAAACAATAGTAACAACAGGAAAATAAAGAACACTCCCTTCCCATGTCCTCTTGAGGAGGTGTTAACTTCAAAGCTTGGCTCTGCTTATTCCTTCTGAGCACAGAGGTTAATTACATGCACTGGCAGGAGTGAATACCTAAATCACCTCTTAAAACACTGCTCTCTGCTCTCTCCTTTTCCTCTGCTCTGGCTGTTTCTGAGCAGCATTGTGTCATTAGCACAGGGCTGCTTTGGCAGCCTGAGCTCATCTTTCTCCTGCTTGGTGTCCAGGAGCTGCTGGCTTACAGAGCATGGGGTGATGAAGGTTTGAGAACACCTGCAGTGACACCAAACGTTGCATTTTGGTGTTTGCTGAGGACTGAGTTTGGTTTTTGGGAGGATCAGCAGCTTCCCCTGCCCTGTGCTGAAGGGAAATCCCCATTCTCTCTTTGTGGCCACAGCCCTGAGGGCAGAGTTGTGCAGGTGCCTGGCAGTCACCATGTACCAAAGATTTGGCCCACAGTTGCTGAGGCACAGCTTGCAGGCAGTTCATTCCCACACTGTTTCCCATTCATTTAGGGCTGCTTTCCTGAGGTCCCCTCAAGTCCCTGTGCAGGAGGAGGGAGCGGCTGCACGCACTGATTTGCACAACCTGCAGTGCCCTCCTCCCTGCTCTGGGCTGTGGGTATCTGTCCTCACTTTGTTTGCTTTGGATTTCAAGAGAAGGGCGAAATCCTCCCTCTGCAGATCGATCTGTTTGGTTTCGAGCAAAGTCTCAGTGGTTTGATCTCCAAATCTGCCCTTCCTGCAGGGTTATGGACGTGTGGGGCAAGGACAGGGTGAGCAGAGCACCTGCCCTGAGCTCCATGGGCTGCCTGTGGGGAGAGAGTGGGACTGGGGGTGAGAGCTGAGCTTGGCATGAGCTGCTGCAGCACTGCAGCCCAGCTGGCATCTACGGTCAGCTCCTGCAGATCCTCATCTTGTCTTGCACATCAGCTATGAGGGGCCACTGTGTGCCCAGGCTGCCCCCCCCCCCCCAGGGGCATTGCAGACCCCCTGGCGCAGCAGCTGGCGCACACTCGTGTTCTGCTCTCGGATGCTTGTTGTGGTGCTTCCTCTGCTATCCTGCTCTGCACTTCCCTTTTCCCACAGCCATCTGATCTGCCCACCTGGAGCACGTGCTCCTTCAGGGCGCTGCCCTCACTGGCAACTCGTGCTGCTCGCTGGTGCCGTGCCCAGCGAGGTGGGTGTGAGTTAGTTCCGTGCTGCTGGAGCTGAGGGCTGGCTGGAGGCAGGGCTGTGAGCTTCTGATGGGAGCCCACAAGGAGCAGTGGGAGTGATGCTGTCGCTTATGAGCTCCGTTCCCCCTCCCCCAGGGTAGAACTGAAGCTTTGTCCCAATGTGGCGTTGTTCAGATCCTTGTTTTGGGGCTGATGCAAACAGGTGATTTGGTCCTCTCCTTCCACAGAAGGCTGCCCATGGAGGGCTGGCAAGCTCTGCTCCAGCTGCACGGCAGCAAAGCCAGCATAAGTGGAAGAGAGAGGAAACTGCAGCTGTTTTCCTCGTGCCTTGCCCCATGTTTCTGCCTGCCCTGCTTTGATCCTGCTCACATGAAGAAGCAGGGGAGCAGCGTGCAAAATAGAGCGAGGGGCAGCGCGGAGTGACGTGCGGCGGAATGGGGAACTGGGTCAGAAGAAGCAGCAGCACTGTGAATTCAGCAGTTCCCATCCTCTGCATCGGGGAGGGGGGGATGAGCCTGGGTTTCCTTCCCCCTCAGTGGGAAGGGTGAGGGCTAAGTTGGTTGCTGATGTGCTGCGGGGCAGAAGCTGATGTAATTCTTCAAGGCTCTGCTTTTTCCAGTTGGCAGATCTGCTGCCCAGTGTCAGGCTTTGTGGCATCGAATGCTGAACCTTTGCTTTGTTTCCTGTGCATCCCCAAAGTTAACGGTTGCACACTGCAGGTAGTGAGAATCCAGGCGAGGATGGTCCC
The DNA here is from genome assembly GCF_019238085.1 of Lagopus leucura. Taxonomy (NCBI): domain Eukaryota; kingdom Metazoa; phylum Chordata; class Aves; order Galliformes; family Phasianidae; genus Lagopus; species Lagopus leucura. The sequence continues at coordinate 22,789 of NW_024966894.1, forward strand.
TCTTGGTTATTTTTAAGCTGTTCAGTTTGGGTAAGGTTGTCAGTTTGCATGCTAGGTTTGTGACAGTGAAGAGCTTCCACCATAGCACAGCACGGGGACTTTTGTTTGTAGGAGCATTCTCCCTGGTGAGGGGAATGTAGATCCAAGTGCCTGTCCAAGCAAGTTATCACGCAGACTTCTTTCCCCTCCAAGGTTATGTACCAATCCAGCTATAAAGTTTATTGGCCTGGGAGGAATCTTGCTGCAGTGCTCCTGACATCAAAGCCCTCTGCAGCCCCTTTGTTCCAGGGATGGTGCCAGGGTGGCTCTGGTACCTGCAGGTGCAGGTGGGTGCTGCTGGGCTGCCTGCCCTGTGTTGGAGGTCACCTCATTTCACCCTGGCTCACAATAGAGCTGGCTTCTGTTGGGCAAGAGGTTGAGGCTGGTGTCTCCTCCAGGCTGCAGCTTGCCAGGAAGGGAGCATGCTGCTTTGCCAGCCAGGTGTTGTTTAGGAATGGGTCAGGCCAAGCACCTCCAGCTGCTGCCGTCCAGTCCTTGGGATGTGCAGGACATTCCCACCTCCTTCAGAAGAAGATTGAAGCCTGAAAAGGGTTTGTTTCTTCCCTAGACTCCGGAATTCTGATGCATTGAAGTTGGGCTCTGGTAGCACCTCGCTGTGTGTTGTTAAATAAGCAGTTCATTTTTGCGGTTCCTGATGGACCAACGTAGAGCAGCTCTGGCATTAAGATGCAGCAATGGGCTCTGAGGTTTTTCCCCGCTGTCCCGATGCTGGGGAGCCAGAATTTGGGTGAGCTCTGCCTCTGGGGAGAGCTGCAGAACTGGTGATATTTAGGACACAACGCACCCAACTTCGTGGTGAATGGGTTCAGGTGATCCTAGGGCTGGTTTGTCTCACAGCTGGGCAGCCCACAGCCCAGGCAAGGGCTTTTCCTTCCCTCCCGGTGCTGTTGGCTCTCCCACTGCCTCGCTGTGCTCTTGTCCCCAGGCAGTGTTTGATCAGTGTGTGTTCTGTGCTCCCTCTGGCAGAGGGGGAGGCCGTGGGGATCCTTCCTGCAGCTCGTGCTCCTGCTAAATGCTCTTCTTCTGCAGCGTCGTCTCCTTGACTTGAGCACTGGCTGCAGTTGGTGTCTTCATCAATATTCCGGCTCATAAATGCAGTCTGATAGCGGCTAACTGCCGTGATTTGGAATAGGTCTCTGAAGACTCATAGTGATGATTTTGTAGGGGCTGAATGCAAACGGAGCAGCTTTCTGTTGTGTCTCCATGCGAATGAGGAGAGCGTTTGCCTCCCTCGCTGTTCTGTAGGTCAACGAAGGCACGCAAGAACTTTGCGTGCAAAGAACCTGTGGGGCCGTTCCGGGTTTGTGCACCGTGGAGCAACAAATCCCAGAGCATCGCACTGAGCTGTGCGGCCTGGGGTTGGGATTTGTGGCACTGCTGGTGCTGGGTTTGGTCATCTGATGCCACAGACCAGTTAGAGCTGCAGCCGTGCCCTTTGCCGCCGGGTTCTTTGAGTCCTGTTGGCTGTGTGGGGAGGTGCTGGGCTGAGCGCTTGGGGTGGGCTCTGCTGGTGCATAGATATGTGCAATAACGGCCTTCTTGTTTTGTCTCTGCAGAAATGGAAGCGGTTTGGAATTTGCAGAAGCAAGGTAAGGATATGGGAGGGAATGACGGCCGCCCCATCCCCGCCTGCTGCTCGTGTCGCTGCCCAGCAGTGCGTTGTGCTGCTTGCTTCTCCTTGGCTTTATCCGTGTTGGGTCTCAGAGCCAGGACAGGCAGCGGTGCTGGGAGCCTAAAGAAAACAATTCAAACAAATCTGCTGCGTCTGTGCTGTAATCATTCTGTATTTCTGCTGTTGGGCTCAAGAATCAGCATTAGGTGCTGAACCTCCCCCTGGTTCGTCTGCAGACGGCTCGTGGGGAGGATGCAGGAGGAGGCCCTGTGCCTCAGGTCCTGGAAGGCGCTTGTCAGAAACTGAGGGCTTTTGTTTTCTTCCAGATCCCAAAAGGATAATCACCTACGACGAAGCCATGGATCACCCGGATCAATGAAGGTAGCAAGACAAGACTGCCTGTTATAACCTTTCTGCAGCATTTGTGCTGTCCGTGGGGGACAAAAGGCTTTTATGCTCCTTCTAAATCTTCAGTGCAGCAGAGGAACCGTAATTAGAATCACAGGATAATATATACAAATATATAATATAGTTATTTAAAAATGGCGACTGAAAGTAATTAGACTTCTTAAGGAATCGGAAAATTTTATTTCAACGAGTCTACACACGTGATTATTTAATCTCTGGTACCGAATAGAATTTTTTGGGTTTTTTTTTTTTGTTTTTCCTCGTTATTTTCGTTTTGTTTTCTGTTCCAAGAGTGAAATGCAAGCGATGAATGAACACAGGCTCCATTTGCAAACCCGGTTCTAAAGCTCCCGCTGTCGTCTGCGTGGCAGCAGCGACCCGCAGGAGAGGCATTTCCACTTGACGAGCTCTGTGTCTCTTGTTGTGTGACTGTAACGACACACTAACCGCAGGAATCAGGATGATCCGCCATCCTTCATCTCCCCTTCCCCTTTCTGTTGGGTTTTTTTGTTGTTTTCTCTCTTTTCCTCGTTTCGTTTTCCATTGAACGCTGAAGAAACACTCGAAATTTGCAGACTTTTCTTTCTTTCTTGTTTTGGTGGTGTTTTTTTTTATTTTCCCCAGCGATTTCTAAAGGCACGTTTTGCCAGGAGTAAAAGCAGCCAGCCCTGGTGTGGGGGAATTGTCTTAAAGCAGCATTCTTTTGGGGGGAGAAAACGGTCACACTGCAGTTCTGGGATGCATGGTGAAGTCACAGCGCTGACCTGGCTCCGGTCACAACGTCGGACTGTTTGCAACCGAAGAGTTGTTCTGTTTTAAAAGACAACATTGAAAACTGAGTCATTGGGTTTAGGCATTTACTATGGTTAAAAAAAAAAAAATAGTAAAAAAAACAACCTGATAAACACCGCTGTTCCCATTGCTTAACGCCATTGTGTCACTGGGAGCAAAAAAAAAAAGAGAAAAAAAAAAGAAAAAAAAGGAAAAAAAAAAAGAAAAAAAGGAAAAAAATCTCTTGCTTTCAACCGTAGGTGCTTCATATTTGCTGTGTCTGTCTCCTAACACTAAATATGCTGGATTTTTTTTCCCATTTTCATTGATCAAACTGAAACGGAATCGAGTTCTGCTCACTGTCGCCCTTACGAAATCGGTTTGGTTTGGTTTTGTTCTCTTAAAAAAAAAAAATTGGAAAATGGAAAAAAAAAAAAAAAGAAGAAGAAAAAAGGAAAAATGGGAATTTGAATCCTTCTCAATTTGTCCATAGAACGCCAACGGCTGGGCTTCCTGCTGCGGCCCTTGGAAATGGTCTTTTATATTTTAATGTAGTCTGTGTATTTGCGGGCTCTGCTTCTAATGATCTCTTAATAAAAATATATTTTATTACCAAAAAAAAAAAAAAAAAAAAAGGACTTAGGAATGAAAATAATTAAAAAAAAAAAAAAATGGAAAAAGGAAGAAAAAAAGAAAAAAAAAAAACCACAAAAAGAAATCCAACCAGAAGGAGAGCTTTCAGGCAGTGGTGCCATGCAACCCGCTCTGTCCCATTGCTGCACGGCTGGTGCTTCCCAGGTTGGTGAAGGTGGAAAGATGGAAAAAGTGCCCTGGGTCCAAAACTGAGGGCGTCTGTGGGTTCTTCTCCAACCAGTCCGGATCCCCGGGGGCGTTTCAGGAAGCAGAGAAGCCCAAAGCTTTTGCCTGCCCTTGTGCTTAGAGCCGCTTTGGTTTCGGTTTGTTTGGCGCTATCAGTGTGTAGCATGTGGGTTTTGTTCTTATTGTTCTTGCTCTTCTCATGAGCTTGTTCCTGGACGAAGCGCTGAGGTTCACGGTGGGACGATGGAACTGAATTCTGTACCTTTGTAAGATGGCTAGCTTTCTGCAACGCTTAGTTTTACCGGTTCGACTACGGATTGCCTACTCCATTTATGTCTCAAGTACCGTAGCGTGCCATGCCCCGCTGTGGTGCCCTATAGCAGTGCTGTCCTGTACCAGTCCAAGGTCTGAAATTTGTGGTTGGCCAGTCGCGAATAGTTCTGTTTCACCTCTAACCTGTGTCACCTTTGCAGGTTTTGTGTGTGACTTGCGGATGTACAACATGTTTACAGGTGTGCCCTGCATCCAGTCCTCCTCTGTTCCTATTCCAATTCTGTTGAGTCTCCCAACTGCTTGCCAAAAGTGGGAATTGCTTCTGGCCCCGCTGCAAAAGGGCCAGGGCTTTCCTGAGCTTTAAAGCGTTGAACAAACTGGATAATGGGGCTGGGAGGGGTAAGGTAGAATAAATCTTTTATTATTATTATTATTATTATTATTATTATTTGCAAAATGAAAAGCAAAGTGTTTGCAAAGGCTGTTTGCAAAGCTTCCAGTTTGTTTCACTGGCTTTAAGGCTCTGCTGTGTATTTATTTGCCTTGTGTAGTCACTTGTCGCCTTAAGGGCTGGGTTCCATTAAAAAACACAAAACCAAGACCTGTTTTGCTCCCTGGGGCGTCGAGCCTAGAAATAAACACGTGCGTGTGGCCCCGTACCCCAGCCCCATCTGCCTTCCGGGTAGAAGCCCAGAAAGAAGCGTGGGCCCAGCGTTGGGTTGAGTTGCGTTGGGTGACGTTGAGTTGCGTTGAGTTGCGTTGGGTTACACGGAGCTGTGTTGGGTTGGTTGGGTTCTTCTGCCATCCTCTCTCTTGGCCCCGTGCTGTCAGTGGTACCGATGCACAGCCACCACTTTTCCTGCTGTATCCCTGACCATCCTCTCTCCTACCAGCCCTCTGGTTGTCCGGCTGTCCTCCCAGCACCTGCTGGGCACTAGGCAGATAGGAGCTCCTCTTTGAGCTCCTACAGCTCTGGTTTGCTGATGAAGGGCCGTGGGGCAGGCAGGCATTGCCCCGACCCATGCAGGGCCGTGGGGGGAGCTCCCTCTGTGCTTTGTATAACTCGCCCTGTCCATCCGCAGTCCTCCCTTTGTCCTCACACAATTCTTTGCTGAGCACTTATTAAAAATATCTTCAGATTTAATCTGTTTTCTGATTATTTTTGTGTAAACATTTAAAGAAAAAAAAAAGAGGAAAATAGAAAAAAATGGAGCTGTGACTAATTTTAGCCGTTTAAATAATGCTAAAGTGTTACTGATGAGTCGGTTGGTTGGTTGGTTGGATTCAGAGTATTAGTACTGTAGCATAAACCAAATACAGCCCAGTGGGGCGAGCGCTCGTGGGGCTGCGGGCGCCGGCGTCACGCGAGCGTGTGTTTATTTGTGCCATTGCTTTTGTTACACTGAGCAGAGTGAGTTTCAAACCCTTCTGTAGGTGTAGCGTTGTGGAGAGCGGCTCTAAGGGTGAGATGGTGACCTCCTTCTTGTAGTGGTGAGGATACTGATTCAGGTTAGGGCTGCTTTCACTGCTCTGTTCTCCTGGTGGTGCCCCGTGTCCCTTCCCGCCTGGTTCCTTGCAGGGTTTCTCATTGATGTGAGCGGTGTGCAAGCTGTGGGTATCTGTGCCCACTGGAGCTTGGTGATCCCCCACGTCTCCAGCAGGTCCTGCAGGTGTCTGTTGAGCAAAGTCTTGGTCACGTGCCCCGAAATGGTCCCCAAACTTGGTGGCGGTGGCTCGGGCAGGGCTCACAGCTGCTCCTCCAGCAGCAGCACGAGGACCTGCAGCCCCTCCGCACTCCGTTTTCCTGCCTGTTTGCTGGGTCAGCAGCACTGTGATGTTGAGGTTCGGTTGGGTTGGTTGCTCTAAACCCTCCTCCGTTATCTGTGAAATCCCAAATCTTCACTTTCTGGGATCTGTGTGATGGTGTGCTCAGCTCCAGCACGTGGTTTGTTGCTCACCGTCACCTTTTGTCCTGTCAGCCCTGCTGTTTGCCTTTCCCAGCTGCTGTGAGCTTTGAAATGCAGCAGAAACCAATTCCTGCTGGATCCCAGCCGTGCTGCTCTTCAATGGCCAAACGGGGAGCACCGGCAGGCTCAGCCAAGGCAGGAATTGCTTCCTGCTTGGGAAAAAAAGAAGTTATCCTCCTAATTAGGTCTAACGTGTGCTTTTCACCTTGAGGAGAGCATCACCTCGGCACATAGCACCCATGGAGCTGCTTGGAGCACTGATGCTCGTAGCTGGGAGCTTTCCTGCGTGTGATTTTGCTCTCAATTTGGTGTTTTCAGCACCTTGCTGTGCAGCACTGTCCTGGAGATCTGTGTGCCCACAGCCCTTCGTTTCTGTATAGAGGCTGCTTACGAGGAAGGTGACTGAGGTCAGGAGGGGAGAGAACGAGGCTGAACCCAACGTAAAGCTGCTACAAAACTTCACGCGGAGGTGTGAGGCTGGGGAAGGAGCCCAGCAGCTTCGGCCAGCACGAGAACAGGGTTTCTGCCTTTGCACCTGCAAAACACAGCACAGAGAGGCGAGGGGAAGGGAGCAGAAGAGCCCGATGTGCTCCGTCATCCAGAGATGCCAGAGCTTTAGGAATTTGCACAATAGGTGTCGCACACAGGGTAAGGCCCCGGGACCCCCTGCTCGGGGGCTGCCGAGCTGTATCGATCTCGACTGTTAATGGGAAAGCTTCGTGTCGCCTGTCCAGAGCTCTAAAGCCATTTTGTAAGATAGCGGGATCCCTTTTCTTACAGCCTTAGTAACGAGTTATCTTAAAAAAAAAAAATTAAAAAAAAAAATTTAAAAAAAAAAAAGGAAAAAAACATGAGTTCATTTCTTTTCTGTGGTATGAAACTTGTGTACTGCGAATACGTGAGCGTGGAGCAGCAGTACCAGTGCTGTTTTCTTAAGAGAAACGACAAGAAACTGCTTTCCAGACGGTCTTTCCTCAGGTGCTAAATAAGGGTTCCAAAAATGGATACTGCTTTAGGAGTTTGGGCTTTATTCTTAAAATCCGTATTTTTTTGCTTAGGTGTCGTTAAGGTATTTTAACAAGAATGTTGTTGTTGTTCTTTTTAATGTAAATAAGGTGACGCGTCTTTGATTTTCGGTTGATCTCCTCGTTGTCTGTATGGAATAGTCTGATTTTCACGTTATCCTTTTGAGAAGGACCCTCCTCCCACCTCCCTCGAAGACATTTCATTCAGTGTTGCTGCGTTTGAGAGCGAGTCTCCAGCCGCTCACGGATTAATGCTGCTGCTGCTATTTGTAACCCCGAAAATCCAGACTGTGTGATGCACTTTTGTCCCCCGAGTTCCCCAAGGAGAGCCGACCCGGCCCATAACGCAGCCCCCCACGGCCCGACCCTGGTGCTGACCCACGGGGATTTCTATGCAAACGCAAAGCAAAGGAGAGCTCTGACCTTGGAAGAACACTGTGCGTTTCTCTCTCTCTCTCCTTCCTCTTCTCAAGCTGCTATTGGAAGGGTTGTGGTGTCCCAGCTCCTCCTTCCTGCCTGCTGGCGATGTGGGGATGATGGCCGAGCGGTCGGAAGGTCTGAAATCGCAATGAGCTCGTGGCTCGCTGCCACTGGGAGTATTTTGTTTTCTATTTGCATACATCTTTGGAAGGAAATCGCTCATCTCTGGAAAAAAAAAAATAATAATATATGTATATATATATATATATATATATATATATGTTTTTAATGCTTTATTCCAATGTGAAGTTGACCAGAAGCGAAGCAGTGATGTTCAGACCACACGGCCTCCTGCCCCAGGGAGGGTCCATGGCACTTCGGGCAGGGAGAGCTTGATGCTGTGGAGATCCTACAGGAGCCCTGTTGTGAGGGAAGAGTCAGGAGGGTCTGAAGGAGCGCAGGAATCACGCTGTGGGATTGCAGATACCGGAATTCCCCTCCGTCGGCGCCGTCTTTTGCCCAGCGTTTGCTCTCTTGCACACCCAGCTGTGTGCACATCCCAAACGTGCCTTGTGTGTGTGCTCAGCCACGGCGTGGGGCTGCGGTGGAGGCTGTCCTCCCAAACGTGACCTGTTGGTGCGGCTTCTGAGGGGGCCGGGGCAGGAGGAAGAGGATCTGCTTTGCTGTTCCGCAGACGGAAATGAGCAGAGGTCCAAAACCAGCCCTTCTTTGGGCTCAAGGTTCTCTGATCCCCACGGCGCGGGGCTTTGCTCCCTTCCACATCGTGGTTCACGTTACTGTGGGCTTTTTTTTGCCCTATTTTATTTTTTTTTTTCTTAAAGGAAAAGTAAATGCGCCGTGCATTGCCCAAGCAGAGCTGTGGAGCGTGCAGTCAGCGACTTGGGACGTGAAGCTGTGCAATTCCTGTTCCTTCATCTCTCTCCTCACCCTCCCATGTGCTCTCCCTCAGTCTCTCTGTACTTCTGCCACTGTCAATGTGAAAGCTTGCTTGCGTTGTTTTTTAGAAATGCATTTTGCACACTCGGGTTTCGCTGAAGCTCCATGAAAAGGTTCGTTTGAAGCAGATGAATAAAGCTATGCACATGTTTTGAAAGTTTAATTTGTGTCTCATTACCAGAAGTGACTTATCTGCCCTCTTTGCATTCCCATGCTGTCGTTGCCTGCGTTATCTTCCTACCGCGGAGGGCACGATGCGAGGTGACAGCTCTTTGCTGACAGCGTAGCAGAAAACTGGCGCTTCTTGAGTTTAGTAGCCTGTCTCTCTTTGCTTTCTCTGTCTCTCTCTCTGTATATCTATAGAAATATATATTATTTTTTTATTTTAGAGAACCTACTTTAGTAATTGGAGGGAGAGGGGCGAGCTGGCGTGCTGGGCGTGCTCCGGGCCAACGCGTGCTCCGTGTCTCTGCACGGTGCCCTCGTGCCATAGGAGGGCATGGAGCATCGTGGGCTGCTGGCACGTGGCAGCCCTCTGCCCTGGCACACACAGGGTGCTGTGCCCGCAGTGAGGGCTGTGTGCGTGCAGTGGGGGCTGAGAGCTGCTCTTGGTTTTGTTCTCGTGAGTGACGTGTGTTGGGCTGCAGGTGCCAGCTCTGCAGGCGTGTTGCTGAGCCCCGTGTGGGGAAGGCTGGAGTTGGGAGGAGGACGCCGGCACCTTTCTCCTTACATTCCCTTCGCCATGGCAGAAACCTGTACTAACTTGATGGCTTTTTTCATACCAAACAGGGCTGCTTTTCTATCTACCATCACACGTGTACTTACACACCTTCGGCAGCTTGCACGTTTCCGAAGGGCCTCGACTTGTTTACTGGGGGGACAGATGCCCCTCTCCCCCCCCCTCCCCAAATACTTCAGTGTTAGCAGCAGTGTAGAGAGCTGTGGAATGGAGCAGGGTCTGGCTCGGCCCCTCCTGCCCTGCTTGTAGCTCTCACATCCTTCAGTTCCCCGTGTTAAAACCACAAAGGGGCTGTGCTTTACCTGCTTGGGGGCTGAGTTATCTCTGACCCCGGAGAGGGGCAGCCCCTCTTTGTTGTCCACGTCGAAACAGTCAAGGTTGGTTTTGTTCTCTTCTCCCCTTCCCGGTCTGTTTGAATGGGTTCATGCACTCGTTGTGCCCAGCTGGAACGGGATCATTTTCCCAGTGGTGAGAGGGCAGCAGTAGGAGTGAGTGTGCGACCTGCTGAGCTGCGCCTGAGGCCGGTGGTGTCACGGACTGTAAGGATAGGGAACGTCCACGAGCTGTAATGGCATGATGTATCTTTACCAATGATGTCATACTTCACACTAAATGTTTTAAAAAATAATTAAAAGGAAAAAAAAAAAAAAAAAAAAAAAAGGTACCTGAATTTTGTTTATTCTGCACCAACAGGTCTTCAAAATTTATCCAAATTTTATTATTTTATCAGGAAAAAAAAAAAAGAAAAAAATCGTGTAGATGGAATACGTTAAGATGGACAATAAGTGATGTAAATCGTTGAATAAAAAATTTAAAGTTTATGGTTGTCGGCGTGTCTCTTTTTGCTGTCTGAGGGAGCATCCCCTGGCCCTGGGTCACAGGGAGCACACAGTGCTTGTGGCTGTGGGGCTGTGAGGGCAGGGCAGGGGGCAGGATGGCATGTGTGACCTCAACGCGCAATAGGAAACACCCATCAGGCCGCTTTATCTTTTTCTTTCAGTCACATTTATTTATTGGCAGTTTGTGGCAGCTGGTACCGTTTAGAAGTGTTGTTCCATCAAGCGGTTGCAGTACAAGAAGGGGTTGTTATTTCAGGAGGGGATTATTAGCACCAAAAGGGAGCCGGTGAGCTTTAGAAACCTTGCAAAGATGTGCTCAGAAGTGGGGCCGGGCGCCAGGCAGCTACTGCTGGATGCGCCTGATGGACTGGATCTGGGAGGTCTGGGCGTGCGAGCCCCACTCTCTCCAGTGCTTGTAGTCTCCCCCGTGGTGGTCGGCCTCCAGGACGTACTGGTAGCCACGGTACCCGGGGTACTGGTAGCAAACCCAGCTGCAAGAAACGGAGTTGTCAGGCAGCAGTAAGGGAATGAGAGAGGAACGGGGCCGCGTGCTGACGGCCTCGGCTCGTCCCTGCTGCTCAGCCCCGGCCCCGCGCCCTTCACTTACGCGCCGCAGGGGATCTTCATGGAGCCCACTTCGTTGTTGGCCCAGCCCATGGCCTGCAGCGAGGGGTAGTCGTCGCTGATCTCCCACTGGCGGCCGATAAAGTTGTCTTTCTCATAGACGGTGATCTTGGATTCCTTGTGATTCTGGGCCGGAAGAGCAGCAGGAGAAGGGGAGGTGAGTGGGGCTGAACGGTTGGGGGATGGCTTCCCCTCCCTACAGCCTGGTTTGGGGGGTTCCTGGGGCTGCTGTGGCCGATTCTGATGAGCGTGGGGAGAGCTGGGACCACCCTGAACACTCTACCACCTCCACAGCCCCTGGCCTAGCAGGTTTGCCCTTCCTAACTTCACTCCCTTGTCCTAGTAGATGTTGCCTGGGTTTCCCGGCTCGGAAAACTGAAGGTTCAGAAGCTGCTATGCAGTGCCGTGCTGCCCATAGCAAAGTGCTGCTCCCTGCCCATGCCTGGCTCCGTGCTGGGGTAACAGGATGCTGCAGCAAAGAAACCTTGGAGCAGCTCCTGCCCTGCCCGGGGCAATTCCTGCCCTGCAACGCACCCACACTAGGAGCTGGGCAGCCCCTGGGCACTCACAGCAGAGCAGACGGGGCGGAAGGACATGAGGCGCTCGATGTGGTAGGCATTGCTGCCGCTCCAGGCGTCCCAGCGCGGGTACTCGCCCCTCTCCAGGATGAACTGCTGCCCGCAGAAACCGGTGTGCTCATAACCAACCCAGCTGCAAAACAAAACAGAGCGAGGGCTGCCAGGGCTTCCCGCTGGGGCCACAGATGGAGGTGCAAGGAGGATTGGGGTCTGATATCTGCCCACCAGTGCAGGTGCAGTGGAGGAAAGGAAAGCTGTGTTGGACACGGGCAGAACCCCCAGAAAGGGTGTCACCGTGGCTGCCACCTGATGGACGCTCATTGTGGCAGTACAGGGACTGGGGATGGGACAGCTACAGCTGAGCTTAGCAGGGAGGCAGAGGCCGGGCTAGGGGCCAGGAGGAGGATGGCACACCGCTGTACATCCCACTTGTTCCCAGGGGGCATGTGAGATGCTGGGGGGTTTGATGCCTCCTTTGAGGACTGAAGTTCAGCCCTGGTCCCATCCCTGCAGTCAGCCTCCCAGTCAGCAAGGTGAGCAGCCTGAGTGGGAACACATCAACTGGAGCAGTGAGCTGATAACTGCGTGAGCACACACGCTGTGGTAATCCCATTAGCATTACAAATCCTAAATATAGCAGCACAAATCTATCTTGTCTGCTTCCCCAGCACCAGTGGGATGTTTGCCACCAGGATTGCTCCTTACACACAGCAGCTCCGAGCAGCTCGGGAGATGTCCTGCCTGGTACAGGGAGGATTCCTGAGTTCAGGGAAAAGCCTGGCTCTGCTCCACACCCTAACAGTGACTGGGGCAGCTCAGCACGGGCTGCAGGCAGACTCAGGTCTGGCCTGGGGGAGCTGCATAGTGCTGGAAGAGCAAGGAGCAGGGCACGGGGGTGAGAAATGGGGCTCTGAAGCAGTGCTTCGCAGGGTTACACGGATGAATGGGGAGCAGGCTGAGCTCACCAGCCAAGAGCTCTCTAAGCACTGATCCTCACTGTATTTTTAGGCAGCATCCATGCTGGATGCAGCACAGCTGCAATCCTGGCTGCTCTCAGACTGCGGGTTTGGATGGTGCCAAAGATATTGCTGCTGTTCTCTGGCCCTGTTTGCCCGGTGCCTGTGACACTGCCCAGAGCTGGCTGCCCTACTCCGGCAGCGTGGGATCCCCATGCCTTGCTTCCCCCAGTTACAGTGCTGGCTCCAGCTTAGTGGACTAAACCCGCCTGGCCCTGTTTGCACTTGGGCACCCTTCACCCCCCGCAAGCTCCCGAGTGAGGAAAGCATATATGCCACCAGAACCAGGTACTCACGCGCCACATTCCACCTTTAGGGAGCGGATGTTGTCGAAACCACACTCCATGATGTTTGGACAGGCCGAGGTGAACTCCATCCTCTTGCCCTGGAAGTTTTCTTGGTCGTACACAGTGATCTGGAACAGAGAAGGAGCTGCCCAGTCGGGAACAGCACAGCAGTGGTCCCAGGGGAGTTCAGCACCTCTTTGAGATGGGTTCATGCTCCATCCAGGGAGGAGTACCGAGCACTGTTCTGGGATGTGCTGGGCACATCCCTGGGCTGGTTTGCAGCCCCTGCACCTTGTGCATCCCTGCACTGCTGGCCCACACTCCCTGCTTGCTGTTGGGGAGCCGCACGCCAGCCCCGCTCTGCTCCTGCTCACCCCTAAGGTCAGTTCCTGGGGCAGCAGCACCGTCCGGAGAGAGGAGTGGAGCCCTTCTGGGACGGGCAGGTGGCAGGGCTGTGGCTGGCGGTTCTCCCGGCCTCTGCTCCGAACGCTCTAGGGCAAAGAGGATTAACGGGAAAAGGGCGAGGGGGGATTCCCTGGGGCTGTGGTTGATGCCATCCTTTCCGTGTTTCAGCAGGGTTTTTACCCATTTATCTGTGATTTTCCTCTCCCTCTTCATTCCCTACATCAACTGGCCATGTCGCCGGAGCTGTCACCAGACCTGGCATCCTCAAGGCTGCTCTCCATACCCACTGCCACCTGCATAGCTCTCATCCCTGCTGGCCTGTGCCCAGCCTGCCTTCACCCTTAGGGGGTGGTAATGACAGTGCGTGGCTTTTGGAGACAGCTGCCCAATACAGCACCTCTGGTGAGGGCAGGGCACAGCCAGGCCAAACACTGCAAAGAGGACTGCCAGGAAAAACTGGCTTTGTCCTCCCCTGTTCCCCACCTCCCACCTGAGACGCAGGGCATGCGAGGACATACCTTCCATGGGCCCATGGGGACAGGCAGAGGGTTTGTCTGAGCCATCTTTGCTGCTGGAAAGGTGTCTGGAGAAGGAAGGAAAACCAATTGATGCTGCAGAGCATTCCCTTGATCGCTCCCAATGAGACCCTCACCAGCTGCAGAAGAGCCTAAGGGGCACAGTGGGGGGCTCCCTCCTCCCACAGCCTGCCTTGTGCCCTGGGGGGTCCGCAAGACCCCCGCTCCCATCCCTGCCTTTCTTGTGCCTCCCTTGGGCACTCCTTCCTCAGGAGCATCGGGATGGCCACAGCTCATAACCTAAGGTGCCAATAGCGTGCCATGCCACAGCTGAGTGCAGATCTGCCTCTCGCTATGGGGCTGTCCGCCACCCACTGTGCCGATGGGGACGTGTCACCCTCTGGGCACCTCTCCTACCACCGGGTAGAAGAAGGGCTGCACCAGGCAGCAGCGGGGCGAGCAGGGCTGGGATGGGGCAGGTCAGCCCCAGGACTCACCTAGCTCAGGCGGTACAGCTGCTTCGCCCATGTCATGTCTGCCTACTTCAGCGGCTCAGCTTTTATAGGGCGCTGCTGGCCCGGAGCCGGTGCCAGCGTTTGCAGAGCCGTCAGCACAATGCTCCCACTGGCATTGTCCTGCTGATCCCCGGAGATTTCAGCAGCTCATCCCCATGGTCCGAGCTACATTCTTGGGGGAAAAAAAAAAATAAAAGGAAAAAAAAGAAAAAAAAAAAAGATCATAACAAAAATAATCAGGGACGGCTGTTTGTACAGATAATCTTGGGCGCGAATGACTCAACAGTTTGACGCTTCTGGCATTTTCCAGGGGCAATGCAGCGCGCCGTCACGGGGCTGGCCTGGCCTGGGGGCAGGTGGGAAGCAGCGTGGCACCGTCTGGGGTCCTCTGCCCTGTGTGCTTGGGCAGCGAGGACAACATGGTGTGGTTGCATCCTCCAGCCCTCCTCACACCACAGAAGGGACGTGGGGCAGTGGTGGGAGCTGCTGTGGGGCCTTCAGGTCCCCATGGCTCGCTCCCTGGGCCCACAGATGATGCCAGGCCTGTGGGGGTGCAGGGCCACCATGGGCCTCAGAGGCACTAGGCCTCACAGTAACCATGGCAACGAGGCCTACCTGGGTCTGAAGCCCCACAGTAACTATGGCAATGAGGCCTACCTAGGCCTGAAGCCCCACAGAACCATGGCAATGAGGCCTACCTAGGCCTGAAGCCCCACAGTAACCATGGCAATGAGGCCTACCTAGGCCTGAAGCCCCACAGAACCATGGCAACGAGGCCTACCTGGGTCTGAAGACCCATAGTAACCATAGCAACGAGGCCTACCTAGGCCCAAAGCCTCCTGGTAACCATGGCAACCAGGCCCTGCTCCCCTTCCCAGCCAGGCAGGGGTGCCATGGTGGGTGCAGGCCTGGCTGCTGGGGCATGGCTGCTGCAGGACAGGCTGCTGGGGCTGGGAGGCAGCGTGGCAGTGAGGACTGCTGCTGCCTCAGCTCATGGCCGCCAGCACAAAGCGCCGCCCGCGTCTGACTGCCCCTTTTGTCTGCTCGGCACAAAACAAAGCGCCCTGTCAGCGCGGAATGCAGCCCAGCCTGGCGCGAGGCCTGCGGGGACACAGCAGGGCTGGGACGGTGCCCACGGGGAGCTGGAGCACCCCTGCTTTTGGGGGGCAGGATCGGGGTGGTATGTGGCCCCCTCCATTAATGGGGTCGACGTGGTTGAGCGGAACTGTGGGGACGCACCGCTGACCACAACAAGGCGGCTGGTTTTGTTGCTGCGTGGCAGCACATTCGCTGTGGGGGGTTGTCCTGCTGCCCCCAAAGCTGTCACCGCGGGGCTGCAGACCGCAGCACGGCCCCAGCACCCCACAGCCCCCAGACCCGTCCTGGGCACGGCTCCGCAGGGCTGGCAGGCTGGCTAGAAGCTGGGTGCCGCTAGAGGGAGAGCTCACCCCGAGCAGCGGCCTGCAGTCGGCGCAGGCAGGCGTACAGCGGTGTGCGGGGCTGCACCCACACGGCAAACGGCACCCAGGCAAAGCCTGCGGCGGGCAGCCGGCCCCAAACACCTCTGCCTGTTCCGCAGTCACACCCAGCAGTGCTGCTCGGGGATCCGCCACTCATCTCGCTCACACTGTGACCCTCTCGGCTGAGGACAGCTGGAGAACGGCAGTGAGAGCACCTGGGGATCCGCCACCACCACGTTTCCAGGTCCGCCGGCAGTCTGGAACAACTGGTTTTTCTAGATCCCGGAGACTATAAAAAAAGCAGTGACCTATTTAGCAAAGCCCCGTGGTGCTGCGGAACAGATGCCTCCCCCCAGCCCAGCACGGGGCCGTTTCTCCCTGGAATGCTGTGCGGTGCGGGATTTGCTTTGCCAATGGCTGACACAGACCTGTGCTTAGAGAGAGCTGGTGGCATCCAGTGGGACCTTGCGTGCATGTGCTGGGCTCCAGGCTTGTTCCATGGAGCTGTGCAGCCATACGAGGCTCCCGGAGCCCCTGCACACTGTGAGAAGGGAGCAGAGCAGTGGCAGGGTCTGACTGCTGGCCGCACTGCTCTCTCCTGTGGCTGTCTGGTGGGGGGTATGTGTCCTTGGGGGGTGGTCCCACCTCCATCACAGCCCTCACAGTGCTCAGGGTGGGCCACATGGCTTTTTTGCAGCCTTTTTGGGCTTGGGCTGTGCTTAAAGCCTTCTGACATGAATGGAAAGGCACAGCAAAGGCTAATGGCTCGCTGCTGGGGGTGCTCACCACTGATTGTGTGCTGCCTGCAGGAATCCAGCATCCCAGGGCCTCCAGCTCCATCCTTGTGCCCACACGGGGATGGTGATCGTCCCCTCACAGGGTCACAGCACCGCTCCTTGCTGCTCCCTTCCCAGGAGTTCCTCAGCAGCACACGCGGCCTCATTGCCCCAGCACCAAAGCAGCTCCTTTTCCCAGCTGCGGGGACTCCAGCACTGCGCCCTATGCTGCGCTGACGGTGTGAGCACACCGTGTGCGTGTGCCAAAGTGAGCGTGCAAGCATCTCACTGTGGGCATCGGGGGGTGTGTGTGCAACCCGTGCTGTGAACAGGTGTGCGTACCGCAGGGTGCCTCCTCTGGGTGTGCACAACCAGCGGGTGTCCATACAAGCGGGGCTGTGCGCACAGGGGGTGTGCGTGCACCGGGGGCACATCGCGGCCCGTGCACCCGCACCGCGCACACTCGGGGCGCGTTGCCGGTGCGCGCAGAGCCGGCTGCGGTCAGCACGGACACCCGCCCGCAGCCCGCAGCCCGCACCCCCCACGCCGTTCCATCCCGAGCCGCTCCGTGCCGCCCCGTCCCGCGCCGCGCGGCGCCGTTCAGGGCCGCACCCGGAGCAGCGGGCGGCGCGCGCAGAGCCGGCAGTGCCCGCCCCGGTGCGGAGCCGCCCAGCCCCGCCCCGCGCCGCGCCG
>NW_024966895.1:0-1601 GCF_019238085.1 Lagopus leucura
GGGTCTCTCTTCTGGGCAATGGAAGAAATGCCCAGTGGGGCAATGCCTGCTTTCCCCCAAGCACTCAGTGCAGACAGCCCCCCATCAGCTGTGCTGCTCCCAAACTCACCGCTGTTGATCCACGTGAGCAGCTCATCCATGTCTGCAGCGTTGTCCAGGATGCCAGGGTTGGATGTCACTTCTGGAGAAGGAAGAAAATCCCCAGAGGGGCACTGCCAGCTTTCTTGCGCCCAACTCAGTGTGAGCACTCCCCCTGCCAGCTCTGCTGCCCCCAGACTCACCCTTGTTGATCCACGTCAGGAGCTCAGCGATGTCCTCGGCGATGTCCTCCGTGGTGTCTGCGCTCGTTGTTGCTGCTGGCAAAGCAAGAGCATCCCCAGCGGGGCAATGCCAGCTTTCCCACAGCCCCATGGAGTAGACACTCTGCAGCCCCTGAACTCACGGCCTGATTGCAGCGAGGCAGCGCTGCAGGTGAGCGGAGCCGTGGTGGGGTGGGGGCACATGTCTGTGGGTGCTGGGTGCCCTTGGTCCTCCGAGAGCAGCACAGCATCTTGGAAGGGCTGCATTGGCAGCTCCCAGGTGGCGGGCAGGGTGCAGGGCATGGGGAGCACCTGCTCCTGCAGGGAGGGTTCCTGCAAAAGAACTGCTGAAGGGCTGGGGTGGCCAGGGGCCTGCGGCAGGCAGGTGCCTGTGGGCTGCGGGGGCTCTGCGTGGAGGGGCACGGCCCTGGGCCACAGCACCATCGGCCGCTGGGGCGGCAGTGTCCCTGTGGGCAGGGGATGTCCCGAGCAGGTGCGGGGGAAGGAGCCATACCTGGGTGCAGCCCCCCAGGTAGGATCAGCAGCACCAGTAAGCGCAGCCCTGCAGTTGGGGTCAGGCCCACAGGTGGCATCTGGGCCAGAATTGCGGGTGGCCCCCCGGGTGGGAGCTATGTTGCCTGTCCCCAGACACCTGGTACCCTAGACCAGACAGAGAGCTGAGGTGCCAGGTGATTGGCAGTGGGGACAGGGAAGGGTTGGGGGGTACTGGCATCGGTCCGTGGACAGTGGGCTGCATCCAGGCAGGGTCCAGTGGCGGCACAGTCGCGTCAAAGAAAGTGGCATCGGGTGTCAGAGGCACTGTCAGCGCTCGAGGGAATCTCTCTGTGGGGAAGTGCCAAAAGGGGTGCTGGGCTGAGATCTGGGGCAGTGGGGTGAGATCTGGGTCACAGGAGTGGGATCTGGGGTGCTGGGGTGAGATCCGGGTCACAGGGGTGTTTTCTGCAGCTCTGGGGTGAGATGTGGGGTCACAGAGGTGAGATCTGGGGCGCTGGGGTCAGCTGGAGTGTCAGAGCAGGGGGAGCTGCTGCCTTACCTGCCATGACAGCTGGAGAGTGGCTGTTGGGGGAGCCCCTCCCCCACGGGGGTTCTGTGACCGTTGGGCTCAGCCCCTTTCCCCCCAGCTTGCCATGCTTTGACTTTTCGTACCCAGACATCCTTCCCATCTCAGTGGTTTCGCATCCCAACGATCGGTGACCGTATCAATGGGCATTTTGCAGCCCAGTGCCCTTCCTTGCCAAGGGTCTGCCCGTCCCAGTGGGGATTTGCCATCCCTGCAGTGCA
>NW_024966896.1:0-362 GCF_019238085.1 Lagopus leucura
CCCCCCCTGCCCCATACCCAGGTATTCAGGCACGTGCCGCAGATGCGGTTTGACGACGGCGGGGTGCAGCGGTTTGTCGTGGCGCAGGACGTGCAGATCGCGGGGGTTGTCCTCAAAGTAGGTCTGGGCAGCGAGAGGAGGGGGGCAGGAGGAGGAGGGGTTGGCAGCGCCCCACATCCCCCCCCGCCCGCCCCACACCGCCGGGTACCTTCAGCTTCTCCGAGTTGAGCAGCTCCTCTTTGATCTCCCGCAGCCGGGCTTCTTTCACCGCCTGCTTGGTGACGGAGCGCATGGCGTCCTGGGGGCACGGGGACACCGGGGCTCAGGGCTGGGGGACGGCAGCAGGGCCGGGGGGGGGGGGG
>NW_024966896.1:462-1018 GCF_019238085.1 Lagopus leucura
CTGACCCTCACCCTGGGGCCGGCCTGGCGCTTGGCAGCACCGTGGGGCAGCCGCAGCCGCCTGCGCTTCTTCAGCTCCGGTTTGGCGACGCCACGCAGGGTGGGCGGCACTGCGGGAAGGCAGCAGAGCGACGTGAGCCCCCCCAGGGGCCCCCAGCCCCCCCCCACCCCCCCCCCGCCCCACAACTCCCCCTTCCCCCCCTGCCCCATACCCAGGTATTCAGGCACGTGCCGCAGATGCGGTTTGACGACGGCGGGGTGCAGCGGTTTGTCGTGGCGCAGGACGTGCAGATCGCGGGGGTTGTCCTCAAAGTAGGTCTGGGCAGCGAGAGGAGGGGGGCAGGAGGAGGAGGGGTTGGCAGCGCCCCACATCCCCCCCCGCCCGCCCCACACCGCCGGGTACCTTCAGCTTCTCCGAGTTGAGCAGCTCCTCTTTGATCTCCCGCAGCCGGGCTTCTTTCACCGCCTGCTTGGTGACGGAGCGCATGGCGTCCTGGGGGCACGGGGACACCGGGGCTCAGGGCTGGGGGACGGCAGCAGGGCCGGGGGGGGGGGGG
>NW_024966897.1:0-21691 GCF_019238085.1 Lagopus leucura
AGGAGCAGCTCAGGGTGGTGCTGGGGGCTCTGCTGATGGGGACGTGGGTGTTGGTGGGGACCAGGAGGACACAGGGATGGGGCGTGCTGGTGCTGACCCATTTTTTGCCAAAGCTTTTGGCAGGAGCTGGTGCCAAGTGGGGCTGGGCACGCTGGCAGCCCCTCCACACCCATCTTCACTGTGTTTTATTTCCCGCAGACAAGCCTGCAAACAGGCTCTCGCTTAATGATTTTGTTTCCCTACAAATGTAGCCTATTACTTTGTGTGTTTCCACGCCTGGTTTATTATGCATGAACCAGGCAATTTGCCTGCTGCTCCCGGGACCCATCTTTAAAACAAAAAGGTGCTTTGTCATTCTTAATGGCTTTTGCTGGAGCGTGGAGAGTGCGGTTGGTGGATGGATGGAAGCTTGGGATGGATGCACTGAGAGATGGAGAAGAAGGGAGGGGGAGGCATTAAGTTTCTTCGCTGTCCATAACCCCTTTAACTCAAAGGCTGTGATGAGGAGCGCAGCGTGGGCAGCTTTCCCCTGGCCATCACCCAGAGCTGTGAATTCACACCTGGAGATGAGATTGGCTCCAAAATTCAGGCCCTGCGGGTGCTTCCACCTCGCTAAGGAGGCAGCCGCATTTCCCCAGGACGCAGCCCTCCCTCCTCACAGTGCAGCTCATTTATGCTGAGATGGATTCTCATTTATTCCCCGGGATGGAGTGAGCTCACCACCTCCTCAGCTCCACAGAAATCCCTCTCCTCTCTCTTCCTCCCCGCGGCCACAGCGCAGCTCAGCCTCATGAGGAGCAGGGGAGGGCGATGTTTCACTTTGCCTTCATTCCTGCTGCACTGCAAAGAGGGAACACCCGCGTTTTGGGGAAACACAACGGGGTGGGGAGAAACTGACCTCAGTTCTGCTCACTGCAACCCAGCAATGCCCAGGGGTTGTCCCAGTCCCCTGTCCCATGCTCTGGGGACATGAAGGACCAGGATGTGGGCTGGCAGCAGTTAGGGGCAGCCTTAGGAACTGGAGTTCTCCAAATACGGGTTCCTGGCTGAGCAGCAGCCCCACAGCCCTCATCAGGGCTTGAATCACACTCCCAGCTGCCCTGAAAACCACAGTGGGGCAAAAAAGTGAAGATCTCACATGAAAATCGTCATTTGTGTCCCAGAGCCCAAGGATAGCATGCTGTAGGAGCACAGAGATGGACTTTCCACCCCTGCCCTCTCCACTGTCATCCTGGAATTTAATCTTCCTGCCCTTTGCCACCCAACCCGGTGATAAAATCTAATCTGATTTCGCTCCTAATAAATCAGCAGGTTGTTGGAGAGCACTGACAGGAGGGCTGGGGACGCCTCCACACAGCAGCCGGGCTGAGCACAGCTGCCTTGAGCCAAAATACGGTTTTTCTGTTTTGTTTTGGGTTTTTTTTTTTGTTTTGTTTTGTTTTGGGGTTTTTTTGTACGTTTAAAACAGAAACAGCACCACCAGCACCCTCTGAAATAAGCCCAAGGTCTGCAGATCCGGGCTGCCACCACAGGGGGAGAGATAAGGGGGACAGCGATGTGCACAAGGGCTCCTCAGTGATGGGGACCCCTCAAGTGGCAAAGCAGGGGACAGCAATGAAAGGGTGACAAATGACACAGAGCCACCAGGCCCGATCCCTGCGGGCCTCAGCACCTCCCACAGCGCACAGCCCAACCCTCCTCCCCCGCCCTCAACTGGGCGGGCACTGAGCGCAGCCCCTCGCCGTGGGGCTATTTATAGCGTCGGAAATCCCGCGAGACTTAGCGGGCATCGCCTCGAGAGAGCAAAAGCGAGGCGCAGTGGCGGCGCGCTTTGTGCGTCATCAGTGCGCGCCCGGCGGCACGCCGGGGGGCGGGGGGAAGGGGGAGGGGTATGGTGACAGTCCCGAGGCCTGGGCCTGGGCGGGGGGCGACGGGGCAGGAGGGCTGCTGCGGGTCGAAGCTGGGGCTAACGAGGCGGGGGAGTTCCGAGGAGACCGTGTGCTGGGGGAGGGTGAGGTGTGGGGGGCGCTGGGGACCCCCGCCGGTCTCTGCCGTGGGGTGATGAGGTCGAGTTGGGCCATGCTGCAAAGTGCCGAATGGTGTTACTAAGGCCTGGCCCCGGGAGGGAGCTATGTGTGGAGGTGGATCTCTGTTACTGATAGTGATAAATAATGAAACACCGCTTCCCTTCCGTGCGTGGCCTCAGGCAGCACTTTATGTCGAGCCGTGGCCTATTTTGCTGGATGCGTATGCAGCAGCCTGTTGTATTTTGACAGTGTCCCAGCTTCTTTTTGAGGAGCAAAATATCTTCTATATATTTGGGCCTGTGCTTGTGTGTGCTTCCTCCCCACAGAGGCCAGGAGTTCGAATCGTTACCTGCAGATACAATTTTGTTGTTGTTAATTAGAGATGCAGAGCTGTGCTCCTTTTTGGTTTTCAGATGAGGTTTTGCCTCCTTGGAGCTGACCTGAGTGGCCACAGGAGGCACAGATCAGGATCTGTCCCCAGCAGCACGCCTGCACTCAGTGAGCGCTAATGGAGCCTTCACTGCAGCCACGTGTGGAAATCAGGTCTGCGACTCAGTGAGGCTGGCAGTGATCAAACCCTTCAGCACCTCATGCAGGGTTTTCTGGGACCGTTTTGCTGCATGCGGTGCCTCTCATAGCTGACCTGATTTGCCCTTGTGCTATGGGCTGAAGTGGGAGCATGAGGATGGCTCTGGGATCTGGTTCCTGTGATGTGGTATCACCTGCGAAATCCTCCCCCCAAATGACCTGTTTTCTCCTGCCTGACTGCATGGATATTGGCAGAGGTATGGCCATTCCTGAGGCTGCACTCCCCTCTGCTGGAAAGCCACAACCTCACAGCTGATCCTGCTCAAGAGGAGGCTTCACCTGGGAGAAAGCCCCAAGCTGAGCAGGGCATTTGTTTGCAGTGCTCGGAATTCTGCAGGCACAGCCTGGGTTTGCACAGTGATTTCAGTATCCCCTAAACACAGACTCTGTACTGGGTGGCGGTGTGGAGGGACAGTGAGGACACTGAGGGTCCCCTGAGGACACTGTTCTGGGTGCCTGGAACTGCTCTGAGTCCCTGCTTTGAGCAGGCATTGTCACCATCACTGCAGCTGCAGTGATGAGGAGGATGGGAAGTGGCTTCCCTCAGGCTCAGCCCCAGGTCTGAACCAATGGCTCTGGCTGAGGAGCAGATCAAACTGTGGTTGGTGTTGGTGGGGGAGCAGTCCTTCACCCTGACCAGCTGCAAAGTGATAGCTGGAGATCACAAAAAAGTAACTAATTTGAAGCTCACGTGGCCCCCTTGCTGGTGCGAGTGCACTGTTCCCAGCTTTGAGAAGAGCTTCAGTGCTTTTCCACTCCCTCCCTGTGGGTGAAGTGACTGATTGCGGTCACGTTGAGCTGAGTTCCCAGAGAGCTGTGTGACTTCCCTGCCTCTGACAGGCGTCCCCTGCCTGCGGCAGCCCCGGGCTCTGTGCACACGGGGACAATGCAGGAGGGTTTGGGTGCTCAGGGTGCAGCCTGGCACATCAACAGTGTTGGCCCTGAGCTGGATGTGGCCATGTGGGGCTCAAATGCATGGGTTGTGGTGTGAGGCTACTGAGTTCTGGCTGTATCCACATACCTGATGCTTGTAGGATTGCATCCTGGCTGTGCTGTGCAGCCTGGTGCCTTCAACCTCTTTTTTTCCTCGGCTGTCTTACTTCCCGTGGGGCGAGCTGCTCTCCCCCATCAGCTGAAAATTGCTGCTCAGCAGTTTTTGCATCCTGCTTAGCTGCAAGAGATGTGGGAGGAACTGAGGGATGGGACAGCCCTGGCTGAGCCTTGAACCTGGGAGGCAACCATGAGGCCATGGGCGATCTTGCTGCCCAGCACCTTGAGCATCCGTATCTGAAGGTGCCCCAGGAGCAGGTCTGGCATTAACATTCCTTTGGGGGCACATTAATTATTTTGCTGGAGGTGGAGGGCAGCCAGCAGCCTTCCCTAAAGCTCAGCTTAACCGAAACACAGACGTGGTGTTGAGGCCGTTTCTCTTTTTGTCCTTGGCTGGTTGGAGGCTTGAAATAAATGCGGTGGCTGAGGTGCTGATGGCTGACACCCAATGTGGGGCTGTGATGGGTTGGGGGGGAGGGTTCCTACTCTGCATCCCCTCCCATGTTGATTTCTTCACCCAGAGAAGCTCAGCCCAGCTGGGTGTGGGGTATACCCAGGAAAAAGAGTTGAAAGGAGCTCATAAAGAGGAACGGGAGCAATTTTGGACACGACCTGATAGTGATTGGATGAGAAAGAATGGCTTTGAATGAAAAGAGGCAGAAGTTGGGGATAGGGGGTTTCGGGGTCAATTTAGGCTTCCTGCTGTGGTTCTATGAATATTGCAGAGCTGCCCTTTGGAGGGGGCCGGGGGCAGAGATGCACTGAGTGCCACCAGCATTAATTGGGTCACGGCTTGTTAATTGGAGCATTGCTCATTGATTGGGGTATCAAGGATGCTGAGAGCCCAGGGGTCTCAACCACGCTTCCCCCTCCCTGTGCAGTGCAGGTCCCGCACGCCCGCTCGTTTCCCACCAGCTAATTAAGAGGCGCACAGCTCTCCACGACGCTCGGCTGCCTACGGATTGCAGCGAGCGACAGCTTTGCTCCTCCTCCCCATCTCTGCCGCCGCTGACTCTGCCCACCAGAGCCGCACAGAGCAGGAATGGAGGGGGACTTGGCCAGGAGAGCAGCCCGGCTGCTGCTGGCGCTGCTCGGCTTCGCGCCAGGTGAGTGCCCGGGCATCGCGCCCTCGTCCCGCGGGTTGGGCAGTGGTGTTGCTGCGCCGCTTCCCTGCTGTTCTACATCCCTGTGGGCTCTCGGCCGCATGGGTCCGAGGCAGGCGCGCAAGCTCGTGATGCTCCACGGCGAGGTTTCATAACGGGGGGCACCAAGCATCCCACTGCCCCCATCCTGGGGGGGGTTCTGCTCGCCGCCGCCGTTTGCGCCCCGCGGAGCCCGTTAGCCCCTGGGCTGCGCCTGCTGAGGCTCTTACGTAAAATGTTGAGAGAGGAATCCCCTTAATTCCCAGCGTGCTAATCCACACATTTAATAATTCCCATAAAACCCTCAATTCCGACAGAAAGCATCTTCTAGTCCGGGTAGATTAGCAGGGAGCTTTTATCTTCCTAATGCTTAATTGGCTTCGGAGCGTGCGGCCGTCGCACGGGGCTGGCAGTGGCGGCACGGGGTGCTTATGGTGGCACAAATACGGCCCTGCACGATGGCAGAGGGGCTGCTTGGGGGGGCTGCGGGTCCTCCAGCCCCCCTCAATCAGAGATATTGTCTTTGGGAGCGTAGGGGTGATGAAAGAATGAAGCTTCCTTGATGTGTGTCAAATAAACCCTGGGCTTAAATCGCCGTCAGAGATCTTTTGCTGAGGTCTGAGATCTGAGCTGGATCAGGGTGCACTGCAAACACCCTCCTTCCTCTCCCAAACTATTTCTGGGGGCTCCTGGCCTCAAGCCACCAGGACAGGAGGTGATGGTGAGGGGCGGATGCCCTCCTGCTTTCTCCAGCCATCGTTTCCCCTGTGTGCTGGGGGCTGTGGTGACCCCCCCCCCCCCCCACACACACACCTTCCTCCCCTCGCTGCGTCCTGGGGCTCAGCATCTGCTCAACATCTGTGCAAAGGGCTCACGTGCCAGCCCACAACCGGGCTCCAAAATGTGGGGATCCCCCAGGGAAGGATCACACAGGATGGGAGGGAGTGGGGCTCAGCCCAGCGTAAGGCTGTGATCGATGGAAGGACCCAGAAGAGCCCCTTGATGCTCAGGATCAGAGCAGCATGTGCCCAGTGGTGGAGAGCTCTGCTTCCCCGGCAAAGCCAAGAAGCAGCTTGTAATTCAGGCTGCACGAGAGCTTTTTATAAAGCGAACGCTGGGATGTCTGCTTTTAATCTGCTTTAATATAGAAGCACATCTGCTTCTGTCAGGGTGGGGAGGGAGAGGAGAGGACCGTGGGGACACTTTGCCCAGGTCCCAGCACGGATGGGGTAAAGCCTGGCCTCACTGCTGGGTATCCCAGTGTGTAGAATGGGGACAGGTGGTGGGGGGCTTTGAGGAGATGCTGGCCCTCTCTTGCCGGCAGAGCTGGAGGCGGTGGAGGAGACAGCTTGTAGGTAGGCGGGAGCTGCCGGTGCCAGGAGCTGGTGCTGAGCGTGACTGCAGAGCACTGCCAAAAATCCACAGTGTAGGCTCAGCCCGAAGTCCTGGAGGTGGCTCCATCCCTCCTGGGTACCCACGGTCTCCCCCCTCCGTGTCCCCACGCTCACCCACACGCGGCAGTGGGATGCAGGACTGGTTCGTGCCCACGAGCATCCCTCTGGAGCCAGATCCATCCTGGTCCGCTCCAGTCCTGCTGCCGTAAACTGTTGTGATCTTTTCATAGGCATCTGGGCCGAGGCGCGTTTTAAGGCGGACAATGAGGTTTTGCAGATGCTGGCGGGGAACTCCTCGCAGAGTCTGTTGGAGCATTGTTCCGGTGAGCGCCCGGCCGCAGTGCCTAAACCGCGCCGTTCAGATGCAGCTTCCGGCATCCGAACACGTAGCTCTTGTTGGACAGCAGCTCTCGACCCTGGCAACTTCCCTTCCCCGCTAGCAGCAGCTCCGCACGGCCTCCATGGTGTCCCCATCCCTCAGAGGGACATTGCGGTGGGCAGAGAGCAGATGTGTCTGCAACCGGGCAGGGCGATGCTTCCTCTTCCTCATCCTCTTCCTCCAGCTTGGACAGCGGTGCCGGGTGGGACCCGTCCCCAGGGATCCTTCTGCCCATCCCCACGCTGTACCCCGCACCCTGGTGACGTTCTGCCTTGTTGTCCCTAGAGCTCCTGTTCGGCCAGGTGCGGGCGCAGCCCCAGCAAGTGTCTGGTGTCCTGGGGGGCTCGGTGCTGCTCTCCCCGGTGCTGCCACCTGGCAGCAGGGTGAAGGAGATCGAGTGGAGCTTCTCCTCTGGTGCCGGTGCCACCATCCAGGTGGCTGAATTTGGCCCAGGGGGCTTCGAGCGCCCTGACCCCCAGGACCGTTTCAAGCAGCGCCTGGAAATGCCCAACGCCACAGCACTGAGGATCGGGGCCCTGGAGCTGGGAGACAGTGGGCTCTATGGGGCACGGATCAAACTGCACCCGGCGCTGGTGGAGGACCAATCCTTCAACCTCTCTGTCTACGGTGAGCGGCTGCCAAATGGGGGTGGGCTTTGGGAACACTAAAATGGGGAAACTGTGGTGCAGAAGAATGAGGTGACTTAGGTTAGACCCTAACCTTTAGACCCTAACCCAAGCCCCCCATATTGGGGTCCCTTCTCACATCACCCCAAACACCTGCGGGCTGGCTGTGCCCTGCCCTGTGATGCAGGACATTGTGATGTGTCTGAGCAGAGCCGTGCCATGCTGACCCCATTCCCTGTTGGGTGCAGAGTCAGTGCCGAGACCCCGGACCCACAGCCAACTGCTTGCCAGCACCCTGGAGTGGTGCAACCTGACCTTGCAGTGCCAGGGCACTGGCAAAGGGGCTGTCAACGTCACCTGGAGGAGGGACAACGGCCGACAGGAGCTGGGAACCGACCGCTCACAGCTGTCCCCGGATGGCACCACGCTGCGCCTGGCCCTGCAGCCTGGCACTGCCAATGCCACCTACACGTGCACTGTCAGCAACCCTGCTGACCAGAAGGTCGTCCCTTTCGACCTGCAGAGCATCTGCCGCAGTGGAGGTGAGGAGCCGGGCTGTTTTAGGGGTCCGAGCACCCTTGGGTGCCCTCAGGTTGGGTGAAGGTTCCGTGGCCATCCTCTGGTTCAGCCCTTTTCTGTGTGCTCCAGGAGGACAGGTGTCCTTCTCCAAGTCGGGGTACATCGTCCTCACCCTCATCCTGCTGGCTGTCAGCCTTGGCGGAGCCTTCTGGTGCTGGCGGCTCAACAGCGAGAAGTCAGCAGATCCAGGTCAGTGAAAGCACTCAGAGCTGAGCTGTGATCAGGGCCATTTCTGGCCCTCCCCCCCTTCATGACATCCTGCTCTCTGCAGCTGCCACCCCCACAGCACCGACAGAGGAGAGCCCCCCAGAACCTCAATACACCGAGATCGTACACCGCAGCCCCCCGGAAGGTAACGACCAGGTGAGGAGCAGTGGGGCTGGGCTGTGCTCAGGGGTCCCCATTGCATTGGGGTTCCCATCACATCGGGGTTGGAAGGGCCATAAGCACTTCAATTCTGCCTTAGGGCCTACGTCCACCTGAAAACAACCCAGAGCCGACCTCGACAGAGAAAGCACCGGGCAGCACCGTGTATGAACAGATCCACCAGGAGCCAGAGGACACAGCCGAGGAGGTGACATAGGCCCTCAGGTGCGGGTGGCCCGTGGCCGTGTCTGCCCCCGGGGGGACCGGGGCATGGGGGGCAGTCCCCACCTCTGTCACTGCATGACGTGCCCACGCCAGGTCCGGGTATGGTGGAGAAAGGGGACAGAAGGGACGAGCGCTGTCTGCAGGGAGGTGCACGGACAGACAGATGGACAGACAGGGCAACCCTCGGTCCCAGCTGAAGGATTTCTCTCCCCACAGGCGCCGACAGCGCTGGAGCATCAGGATGTAACTGAAGGGCTGTAACGTGCATTGTGTGCCAAACCCGACCCCTCTCCAGCCCCTGGTTTGGCTTCAGGGATGGAGGTGCCATCTCTGGGTACAGCCAACCGGATGCTTCCCCACCCACCTCTGGTTTGTCCAACCCTCTGTCCGAAGCCCTCGTGGCCCCTTTGGGGACATGGAGATGAGCGGCGACGATGAGGCTGAGTCCCTCCTCTGGCACAGGGCTGGGATGTGGCTCCATCACCCACACAACTGGGGGTCCCAGCCCCATTTCTGCCAGCTGAGAGAGTGGGCTGCCCTGGAGCAAGAAGAGAGGAACCAAAACCTTTATTTTTTTTGGGGGGGGGAGGGAGGAATTGGGGTCAAGTGGAGGCAAAGTTGGGTGGACGGGGGCAGATCCAAGCACTGCAGATCCAGGATGGCACCACCTGGGGCAGCTTGCTCCCTCACCCCCACTGCTCCCAACCCCCTCTCCTGAGGTTGGGCAGATCCTGGTTGTGACATCCCCAGGGCCATGTGAGGGGACCAATGCCTGTGGGAGATGTGCCCGCTCTTCCCCCACCCCATAGCCATTCCTGTGTCGCCTTTGTGCTGCCATTAAGGGGGGGGGGGGAAGAGGGTGGGGGGAAGTTTCACTTGTGTGTGTCCAGCACCTACTACTGTCATGGGCCCCGTGCTCGGCCTGACCTCCCCACGTCGTAAAAACAGCAAATAAATCTTGGTGAGAGCGTAGCAGGGAGCTGACAGCATGCGTGGGGCCGTGTGTGGGGCTGTGTGTGTGGGACTGTGCATCTGCTGCGCACACCCACATGTGGACCCCTCGCAGTCACGTCATCCCAGGGCTGTGCGCAGTTTGCTGCTGCCTCCCCAGAAGCCACTTCTTGCTTCCCCCTTTTGGAAACACAGAAGCAGCAGCGGTGAGTGGCTCTGCACCGTCCCAACCCCTCGTGCTTCTCCAAATCCTCCGTCCCCCTGCAGGCGTGGGGCTGTCTCCAACGTTCTTATGTCTCTGCCTCTTTGCTGCTGGGATTTTTGTTTCAAGAAAAGCAGGGGGGAAAACAGCCTGGTGGGGTGGGAGCGTTCTCTTGGTGCAGTCTCAGGCAATGGGAACACGTGCTCCTTGTACCAGGTGTCTGGCATAGCCAGCCCAGCTGTTTGTTATTTACCCAACTGCGGCAGCATCCGGGCTCCATCCCTCATTTATTGCCCCAGTAGCCCTGGATACGTTGCAGAGTTACAGTGAGGCTGAGCAGGGTCTCACGTTGTCCCCAAGCTGCCACTCCCCATGAACTTGTGGGCAGATTTGCATGTGTCCTCCCCACCGCTTGCGCAGCTGAAGCCGCTGCTGCCTCGAGTTGGGGATGGAGAGATGGGGCAACTGTGTGGCCGACGACGGTGTCCCTTCATCCCCAGGCTGCTGGCTCTGCTACTTGTCGCCACAGGTAGGGACTGAGCATGGATGGGGTGGGGAGAGAGCTGAAGGTGGGAGGAAGGCTCAGCAGCAATGCTGCTGCTGTGGGAACCCAATGAAACCATGGGTGTGAGGCTGAATGAGATTCAGCCTTTGGGTTTGGTGAAGGTTTGAAAATATTTGGGAAATAAGAGGGGTGGGAGATGAGTTTTCCTCTGTGAAAGAGTCCAAGCGCTGTTCTCAAGGGAATCTGAGTGGGGATGTGTGGATGTGATCCCTGGGCGAAGCAACACAGGCAGAACTTGGCACCAGGCACGGCATCACCCGACTCTATTTACCGACAGCATAAATCACACCTGGAGAAGTTTGATGTCAGCAGTGGGGCTGGAACCAGGTGGGACCATTTGCACCTTGCCCTGCTCCATGTTGGCTTGAAAACTGCTGGCTTTTGTGCTGGACTCTGCTCACCCACACGTTTCTAAGAGCCCACAGGGGTCGTCTTGCACAGCTCGAAGCTCTCGAGCAGATGCTCTGCTGTACAAAAGCTACTCAGTGCTGCTGGGGCTGCACCAGGACAAAGCCAGGCACCCACTGTTCTCCAATGAGTGGTTGCAGCCCCCACCAGTCAGAAGACTCCAGGGTGAGGGTTTGGGGACAAGGAAAGGGATGGGGAAAGGGAAGGAATGAGCAGACAACACCCACGAGCTTCCCGCAGCAGGATTGAGCTTGGAATTGCACAGGCTGTGTTTGCATTGTACACTGGTGTGGGGCATTTGTTTGGGGCAAAATACGGGCAGGTGGCTCAGTGCCACCACGGGTGATTCATGGGGATGTGTTCCTGCTTTATGTCGGTATCCCCCCCCAAAAATGGAGATGTGTGGCTGCCATGGGGCTGTGACTCCCCACTGCAGTTTGCTGTCTGCTTGCTGACCGCTGCAGCTTTGCTTTCCTCTCTGCAAACTGGAGGTTGGTGCAGTGGATGGGAACTGTGTGGCTGGCCCTGAGTGTGGGCAGGAAGCGAGTGGCTGATGCAGGATGGGCCTTGTGATGTGGGGACACAGCGTTCCCCAGCATGGTCGCCTCTCTGCAGCTTTTTGTGTCTGAAAGCCGCCTCCTGCTCACGTCACAGGAGCTCTGTGTCTCACCACAGGGCTGGGAACGGAGCTCTGCACCCAGCCCCGCTGCACCCTGCAGCTCAGCCTCCAGCTTTGAAGGGTCTCTGGAGGGAATTATTATCACAGAATCACAGAATCATAGGGGTTGGAAGGGACCTCCAGAGATCATCGAGTCCAACCCCCCTGCCAAAGCAGGTTCCCTACACCAGGTCGCACAGGTAGGCATCCAGGCAGGTCTTGAACATCTCCAGAGAAGGAGACTCCACCACTTCCCTGGGCAGCCTGTTCCAGTGCTTATGGGCTTCGCCCTTAAGCCTGCTCCACCTCCAGCTCTGCAATGGGGACAGGGTGGTGTGAGGACATCACAGCACTGCGAGCACGCGGCATCAGCACAGCAGTGCCCAGCCACAGGCAGGGGAGGTGATGGTGAAGGTTAAAGAACCCAGGAGGGTGCCTGGGACTCTCCATCCCACTGAGCACTGCTGTCCTACCAGGCACTGCAGCTGTCCAGATCGAGCCAGTGAGCGGTGTGCTGGGGCACTCGGTGCAGCTCCCTCTGCAGCTGCAGCCTGGCAGCAGTGTGAAGAGGATCATCTGGAGCTTCAGAGCCAATGCCAGCAAGAAAATAGAAGTGGCTGAGTACAACCTGGAGACGTCCAAGCGTTTCAAATACAATAGGCAGCGGCTGGAGTTGTTCAATGAGACAACACTGCAGATCAGTGCCCTGGAGCAGAGTGACAGTGGGGTCTATGATGCACACATCACGTATCAGTCAAACGAGATGGATGAAAGCTCCTTCAACCTCACTGTCTATGGTGAGCTGAAGGGGTTTTGTGGGGGCAGGAACAGCATCCCCATCCCTGGGGTTTCCAGCCCCCAGGGAAATGTGACAAACCCTTTTGTACCCAGAGTTATCAGCGGTTTCCCTTCCCCTTTCCTGGACGCACTCTGCTGCCGGTCATCTGCTAAGGGGATTTTCCTGCTTTATGACAAATCTGCTCTCCACCTGCACTTCCCTCTCACTGCCCTTTGTCTGCCTGTCCCTCCCGGTTCCTTGAGGCTGCATTCCCCAGGTTCCTGCAGGTAGCTCTGTCCCAGCAGCACTGCCCACACTCTCAACAGAGCCTGTGCCAGTGCCCCTGATCCAGCATGAGATGCTGTCCTACACTGCCCAGAACTGCAGCATCATCCTGCGGTGCTTGGTGCCGGCTGGAAGTGGTGCTCAGACCACCTGGCAGCATGAAAACACCTCCAGTGCAACTTGGCTACAGAGTTACAACAGTCATATGTTGCACCTGACCATTCCTGCCAGCACCCTGAATGTCATCTACACCTGTGTGGCCTGGAACCCGGCACAGAAGCGGAGCAAGTCCGTGGACCTGGCAGAACTGTGTGCACAAGGTAAAGTCTCTCACTGTCCCCCTCTGCCACACCAGGTGCACAGAGCCAGCCAGCCATCCCAATACCTTGTCCCCATAGAGGCACACAGGTGGAGGTGGCCCATCTACCTGGCAGTGCTGGTGGGCGTTGTGGGAGCCTTGAGCATCGCGCTGTACCTGCTGAAGAGGAGGAGAAAGGCTGACAGAGGTGGGCGATGCTGTGGGGTGAAGGCTGCAGTCTGGGGGGCTGCAAGCAGGCGGCAGGGGGCCGTCCCCAACCCTCATGGCCTCACCTGCCGCACAGCTGCCGCCTGCCCCAAGGAGCTGCTGTACTCCCAGGTGCAAAGGAGAGATGTGGAGGACAGGGATGAGCAGGTGGGGCAGTGAGCCAGCACCCAGCAGGGGGTGGGGATGGCAACGTCCCCACGGAGCCACCCCCCCCGACCCTGGGCCGTTCCCACATCCCCTCAAGGGTCCCAGCAGAACCATCTACAGTGAGGTGGGGAGCACTGGGGATGGCACAGCGTGGCCACAAGCCTGAGCGACGATGGACGGACGGACGGATGGACAGCCGGACAGCCTGCCCCCATCTTGCTTTATTTCCCCGTGTTCTTTCCCCTTCCTCCCCATAGAACACGGGCCTGGTGGTGCTCCACGCGGCCCCGGGCTGTGCACGGCCCCAATAAAGGCAGAGAAGAGGAAAGAGTGTCCGTGCGCATGGAGGGACTGTGGGGAGGGGGTGAACGCATCAAGACCCCCCGCGAAGCACTTCGCTTTTCGCTCTTTATTGTCCCCCGCCGCCACCCGTCGCGGGGCGGGAATGAGGCGGAGTGGCGCTGTGCGTGCGCGCGCCCGCTCCGACCGGAAGCGGAAGTGCGTGGGAGCGTGCCCGGAAGTGTGTGGGCGGTGGCGGCGGTTCCGGTTCCGGCGGCCGTGCGGGGGAGGCAGCGGCGGCAGCAGCGAGGCGAGCGGCGCGCACCCCCCATCGGCACCGCGGCCCGGGCGCGCTCCGCCGCCCCACCGCACCCGCTCCGCCCGCCGGACCCGGCCCGGCCCGTGCCGCCCCCGCAGGTGGGTCCCGGACCCGGGCGCGGCCGAGTCGTTACCGCCGCCTCCCGGGCTCCGGATGGGCCACGCCGCGCGCGTCGCTTCGGTCCCGCGGAGGCGGCGGGGGGAGAGCGGAGGGCGGACGGAGGACGGACAGAGGGGCGGAGGCCGCCCGCCGGGGGCGGGGGTGCCCTCGGGGGCGGCTCCGGGGGCGGGGGCGGCGCGGGGCCGCGGTACCGTGGGCCCGGAGGGAGGGGCGGAGGAGTGGGGCAGCCCCGGTTACCGGAGGCGCTCGGTGGGGTGGGGGCTCCCTATGACTGTGGGGAGCCGTGCGGGTGGGGGGTGGGCGGCAGCGTGCGGGAGGCGAGCGGGGGCGCGCGGCTGCGGGGGCAGCGTGGAGAAGCGTACCGGTAACCGGGAGCGACGGGATGGCGGCGGAGGAGGGGTGGTGGTAACGGGGGCGGCCGCTCGGCCCGATCTTGGCGGGCGTAGTAGCGGGGGGGCGCGGAGCCAGCGCCCGCAGCCCGGGGCAGGGGCGGCAGCGCGGCGGCGGGCGGGCAGGCCCGGACAGGCCGGCGGCAGGGAGCGGAGGGGGCGGCCCCGCCGCCGGCACTGTAACGGGAGCCCGGAGCCCCGGCGCCGCGCCTGCCCCTCGCAGCTATTTACATGGCGTTACCATTTCAAAGCGGCGGCGCCGGGCAGGAAACCCCGGCGGGGACAGCGCGGGGCCGGGCCCCCTCCGCGGCGGGCAGGGCTGGCGGCGTTCGCCCCCGACCCCCCCGGGAGCCGGGCCCTCCCCGGGCGCCGCTCGGTGCCGCTGCCCCGCCCGCAGGTAGCGCCCGGCCCGGCGCCCGCCTCCCGAAATTAAAGTCAGATGTGAGTGGGGAGCGGGAGCCGGGATCCCCCCTCCCCTCGCTGGTACATCTGGGTGAGCTCAGCGGCTTGTGTGTTTTGGCAGCGCGGCCGTCTCGTAACAGGAGACAAACTGCACTGGGCTTGTTTTGTCTGCCTCACGGCCCCGCCGGGCCGCTCCGACACGGCAGCGCCGAGCAGAGCCCGACGCCCCACGGTGCAGCTGCACGGCGACGGGGGCACCGACGGTGGGGTGCGGGTGCAGGGAGGGGAGGGCTGGGATTCAAAGCGCTGCCCGCGAGGTCGTTGTAGCGATAGCGCTGGCGCTGATTTCCTTCTGTTTCGCAGTCAGCAGGAGGGAGAAAATGAAAGCAGGCTGCAGCATTGTGGATAAGCCAGAAGGAGGAGGAGGTAAGGACACGCGCGCCCCGTGGAAGGCTGAGCGCAGGGTGTTCAGCTGTTACAAATTCTTTTCCCAGGCTGAAGGAGCTCAGGCGGGATTAATTCCACCTCTCCTCAAAGCTCTTTGCTGTGTGTCACTGGGAATCGATAAGGCTCCCGCTCGGTGCACTCTCAGCCAGTTTTACAGCCTCGTGAGCTCTGTGTTAATATGCAAATGGATCCTCGTGGAGACATTTTGTTTGTGAGGGTTTGGGAGCTCCAAGTGTGCTCCCCCCAGGGCTGGCGCTGCGCTCCCTGGGTTTGTTTCAGCCGCAGCCTGCGATGTGGGGAGGTGGGAGGGGGGGGTTGAGGGAGGGGGGTGGGTGCCATCTGAGCACGATGAGGCTCTGCGCACGCTGCCTGAGCTGAAAATTGTGGCCACGACGATTTGGAAAACCGCGCAATAGCAGCTGTGCTGGGAAACTGCTCTGACAGAGCTGAACTTGGCAGTCGCTCAGAAACATCTGTTGGCGTGGCTGAGGGCTGGAGCAGGGTGCTGTGTTCTGAGGGATGTGGAGCTGGAGACCCCCAGAGCCACCCATGCTTGCCTCCTGAAAGAACAGTGCACCAGATATTCCAATCTGTTTTGGTTTTTCTCGTTATTTTGAGGCACCTGATGTCCGAATCGTCCCAGTGTTTAAAGCTCTTGGGCTCCTTTCCACCGTGTCTGACTCTTGTATGGCTCTCATACCTCTGTGTGTTTTCCTGTTTTTTTTTCCTTGGGATTTCTCCAAGGAGAGTAGGGGTAAAATGAGTAAGAAAATGAGCAACTAGTGTGAGAAATCTGGGCTTCTTTTGCTTCTGCACTGAATACTTATTGGAATTACAGCTCCCAGCGATGCTCTGTGGTCCTCCTCTGGAAAGAACATTACCAATACGTAGCGCAGGCACTCGTTCCCAGCTGTAGCACTTGGCATTTGGGAGCTCTGTAGCTGTGAGCCATTGTCTGAACGCCTCTTTTTTTGGCACTTCCCAAGGTTATCATTTCCCCGAGTGGGCATACAAGACCGAGTCCAGCCCTGGCTCGCGACAGATCCAGCTCTGGCACTTCATCCTGGAGCTGCTGCAGAAGGAGGAGTTCCGCCATGTCATTGCCTGGCAGCAGGGCGAGTACGGGGAGTTCGTCATCAAGGACCCCGACGAGGTGGCACGGCTGTGGGGCCGGCGGAAGTGCAAACCCCAAATGAACTACGACAAGCTGAGCCGAGCTCTCAGGTGAGCAGAAGATTCCCTGGGCCACCCATCTGGATAACTGACAGCAGGTGTTTTTGCTTCAACGCAGTTACGTTTTTGGGGGTGGTTTTGTATCGGATCTGTGTTCTGGGATGTCAGGCCAGGTACCAGAGTGTGAGCAGGGAGACACAGGAGAGGGAATTCCTGGATCACCATGATGTGTTTTGCGGCCAAGCGTCACAGCGTGAATTTGCACCTGGTGCTCAGGTTGTTATTATCAGGATGGGTTCCTTCCGGGGAGCTTTTCTGTCTCTTTTTTTCACTGCTTCCACTGCTGATGCTGGCTTGAGCAAGAAGGTGTGGGAGGAAACCAGAGGCGTTACTCTATTATCACACCATCAACGATACAGTTTCAGAGAAAGCAGCTCCCCTTTCTAACATGCCTTTGTCTCTTTACTGCTAAACCTGGTGCCCGTTCCAGGGATTGGGGGTGTGTCAGTCACCTGTCACCACCCCCTTCACGCTTTGTCACATACAGCAGTGAATTCCATGTCCTGACCCCAACGACATGAATTTGTCTGTGGGTGAAGGGCACCCTCCAGCCACCGATGTCCCCTCATTGGAGACAGGGGCTGATTGCTCCTCCCTCTGCAATTCCAAAGACTAAAATCTCCCTTAATAGCTCTGTTCTATTTAGCCTCTCTCAGATGGTTTCTGTTTTTTCAGTGGCTAATCTGTATTTTGAAATACAGACTGTAAGAATGTCATACAAGCCTATGAAGCATTTCCAGCCCGTCAGGAGCACCCAGGTTCTTGACAGGTCCTGGCATTATCAGCACTGTCTGCTACGTGGACTTCGCTGCCTTACGCCCTATGATACCTCCTGGGTGGAGCTGGCAAAGACAAACAAGGCAGCAAGCACTCGAGTCCCATGCTGGAACAGGAAGGAAACGATAAATTGAATGGCGCTGAGGCTGTAATTGATTCATGGGAGTGGAAAATAGCCACCACCTGCCAACACTGATCATGTCTTGGCATCTCGGTGCCAAATGTGACAGCAGTGGGACAGGAGCACTGTGGCTATTGACAGTTGCTCCAGGTGGGGAGCTCTGGCTTGTTTCCCCCCCTTCTTGAGGAGCTGACGCTGCTTTATTTGGGGTTTGCTGTGGCAACAGCATGTGTTAACCTAGCTCTGAGTGTGAAAAATTGTGTCTGGGATCTGCGTGAAGCACCTTAGCACGCCATTATTACATGGCTGAGGACAAACAGTGGTGCTGGTGTAAATGGGGAGGAGGCTGTGGTGAAGTTTGTACCTCCTCTCCCGTGCTCTGCCTTTGTTGGGGCTGTGAATTATGGTGCTAATGGGTAAATGGAAAGGCAGCGACTTGCTCACAGGCCTGATGGCAGCAGGAAGCAGCCCTCCTGATGTGCAGCGTGATGCTTTGTACACTGTGCTGTGTTTGTGGCAGTGTGCTAAGCCTTGAGGACAGAAGGGAAAACAAAACCAGAGGGCATCCGGTTTGTTTGGTCCCCCTGCCATTGCACTGAGTTTTGTTCTGCTAAAATCTCAAGTACAGATTCCCCTTTCTCAGGTTCAGTGTCTCAGTGCAGGCTGTCAGCTAAGTCAGTTCCGGATCCCATCATGTTCATTTTTGTGAGTATGTCAAAGGTGGATGTTGGTAGCATTACAAAACAGAGACTCTTAAGCAGATCTCCACGTGCCTTGATTGGTCTCTCTACCTTCCTTTTATAGATATTATTACAACAAGAGGATTCTTCACAAGACAAAGGGCAAAAGGTTTACTTACAAGTTCAACTTCAACAAGCTGGTGATGCCCAACTATCCGTTCATCAACATTCGGCCTAACGGTGAGCACAGAGTTGGGGCTGGCGACTTCCTTGCATGTCAGAGGGTGCAGGAGTGGGGCCAGGGCAGCAGCAGCCTCTGCACATCCCCTATCAGTCGCCTCCTACTCTTGAAAGACTGCTGGGGCAATCAGGGCTGGTGTGGTGAGAATGCCTGGGCACTGATAAAGCTTTATCTGCAGCTCTCCTTCCCTCATGGTGCATCTGTGGTTGTCCTCAGGGGAGACCGGAGGCATTTTTGGTTTCCTATTTGAGCCTGCCTGCTGGTCTGCCTTTATTGGTGCTGCGGCTTTGCTTTGCTTTGCTCTTGGGGTGCGGGTGTCCTTGGGATAAGAGGGTTTTATTTCTCTTGCAGGGACCTTGCCTCACATGTTTGTAATGTAAGTTTATGGCACCATATAAATGTGAGCCTCCTTGACAAGGCGCTTAAAGGTGCACAGTGAGGCGTATCTGTCAGCACTGCTGGAAAGTTCACAGCTTAGCAGCAGTTTGATCTCTGCTCCTCTCCTGCAGAAGCCTCTTATTGTTGCAGGTCTATTCCCTTCCTATCCAAAAAAGGGGGGTTGTTCTTTTTTGTTTGTTTTTTAGTCAACGTGTCTGGAGTTCAGAGAAACATAATATTGAGCACAGAGTGTTTCTGGAGTTTCCAGAGAAGAGTAATAGCTTGTCAGTTTGGCTAAAATCACAGGTATTTCTTGAGCCTCCCTGCAGCAGAATGGTGTGCTGACACTCAGGATAACAAAAAAGAATTTGGGAATGGAGCTTAATTGTTCCCTGCTTGTCCTAAAAGGCTTTTGAGTCTCTTGCCAGAAGCAGTAGCAGAAGTTCACACTGGGTTTGTCCTGGAGTCAGCATTACTGCTGTGGTTTCTCTGGAAGGAGGGTCCTTTGTTTGGAAGATCCTTTTTGGTGGAGTTAAATCCCCCCATAGCTAGATTTCTGCAGCGGGCCCCGATTGTCTCCACAACTGAACAGCCACCACACGACCAGGGGAATGAATGGCCATCGTGTCCATCAAAAAAACAAACTTCTGGAAGTCATTACAGCGAGGCCTTAGACTGCAAACTCTCTGCAGCAAAGAAAGCGTGACTGCAGAGGCGCCTCAACCAGCCTTTCTCACAGCGCCGTGTTCTTCGTTCTCACCTCCAGAAGAGCGCCTGGGGGGAAGCCTTGAAGATTCGTCTAGCAGAGAGAGAGAGAGAAGGGAGAAGAGCTGGGGGGGGGGGGGGGGAAAGCGGGGATTGAATGTTGACTCTGAAACATCAGTGGCTGAGAAAAACAGGTTACGTGTGGGCAAGGCGATTTCTCATCGGTGCTGTGCGCTCCGTGCCTACGTACAGCGATGACTGCGCGTTGATGTCGGCGCTTGGAGCCCGCCTGCATCCATCTCTGCCTTGGGGGAGGCCTGGTGTGATAGCAAAGGCTTTGTCCTCTGGCCAAGCAGCAAGCGAGAAGACAGGACTGGGAGAAGAGAAATATTCATAGAGGCCTCACCTGCGTGAGACATGTTGCCTTTGTGGCAGCGGGGAGAAGGAAATGTATTCTCCAGGAGTCCTTAGCCAAAGCATGGGGGTGTAAGATGTAGTACGAAACAGTGCTGCAAATCTATAATTACTTGCAGCAACAAGTCTGGGCAGTTCCAGCTCAATATTGCTCACTGCTGTTCCTTTTCCCTGTTTGCAGCCACTCCCTCCTATCTCTGGGGCATGCATTTAAAAAAAGAAGTTTGGAGAACTGGAATGCACTTGTCTAATTACAACCTGTTTTCTTTCCTTCTGGCTGGGATGGGGGTTGGGATATCAGACCTGTTTGGGGCACTGGAATCAGGTTTCTTGACTCGCTCACGCAGTTTGGAAGGGAAAGGAGAATCAAACGGTGTGTTGTGGAGGTGAGAAAGCGTGTGGAGGAATTTGCCTCAGTGTGGCTCAGTGCAGCAGGAGTAAGATGCAGAGACGTGGTTCTGTAGGCACCGTGGTGAAGCTCGCTTCGGGAGGATGGGGAAAGAGAAGCCTGCAGGAGCTAGCAATGGTATGGGCAGAAATATCAGAGAGAGAACATCCACAAATCAGGGACTTTCGGTATTCCACCCCAAGAGTTTGAGGTTTACCAGCAGCGTTTCTGCTGGTGGTGTTGGCACACAGTTAGTTGCTTAACCGTGCTCCTAACGCGCCGGCACCGAGGGCCGTTTTCTGGTTAAACCAAAGCAAAGAGGTCAGGGGAGGGCATCCAAAAGTGGAAGTTGCTTCAGTGCTGCTGGAGGCTCGAGAAACCTCCACCAAGGCTGAGAGGAGAAGATTCCTCCCAGCAGTGACGAGGTTTTGAGGTGGGCAGGAGCGAGGGGAGCAGATGGGGAAGGTGCCTCCCATCTGATCGTCTGCTGCGCCGCCGAGAGCTCCTGGTATTTTTGTGTTGCTCTTCCAAATGCCTGCGGCTGCAGCCCTAAAAGCAGCTCTGCCTCTGATTTAACTCCCTTGGCAACGGCGCTTTTAACTCTCCCCCTCTCTTTTCCTTTCCCCGTGCCCAGGTGTTGTGCCACAGAGCGCTCCTCCCGTCCCCACGGCTTCGTCCCGCTTCCACTTCCCACCTCTGGACAGCCACTCTCCCACTGACGATGCACAACCCGGCCGTTTCTCCGGCCCTTCCCTGGTCCCATCCAACCCAGAGGCTCTGGGCGACGGCGGTGAGAGGAAACCTGACCTCCCAGAGCTGGAGGACGGCTCCGCCGATTGGCGCCGTGGTGTGGATCTCATGGCCTCACGTAACACCGCGAGCGCCGGGGGTGTCAACCACCAGAAGCGCAAGCCAGACATCATGCTGCCTCTCTTCACCAGGCCCGGCATCTACCCGGATCCTCACAGCCCCTTTGCCGTGTCCCCTCTGCCAGGACGTGGCGGGGTCCTCAACGTCCCCATTTCGCCTGCGCTGTCCCTGACTCCCACCCTGTTCTCCTACAGCCCGTCTCCAGGCCTCAGCCCCTTCACAGGCAGCAGCTGCTTCTCTTTCAACCCTGAGGAAATGAAACACTACCTGCATTCGCAAGCTTGCTCCGTCTTCAACTACCACCTGAGCCCGCGGACTTTCCCCCGCTATCCGGGCCTCATGGTGCCACCACTACAGTGCCAAATGCCCATGGAGGAGCAGCCCCAGTTCCCCATCAAGCTGCAGCCTCCACCCGTCGGGCGCAAAAACAGGGAGAGACTGGAAAGCACCGAAGAGTCAGCGACCCCCCAGCTTGCCTCTCCGCCTCCCCCCAGGGTGAAGCTCGAGCCCCCTGTGGAAAAGGAGGCTGAGCGCGAAGAGCCGCCCGCAAAGGGAAAAGACAAAAGCGAGAAGGAGGAAAATTCCAGCATGGCAGCGCCCAGCACCAGCCTGGAAGAGGAGAAGGGTTTGGTGTTTGCCAGACCTGCCGCCCCATCCTGGCACCCGGCACCTCTGGTGCCCACCCAGACCCTGGGCCTGGCCGAAGAGCCCCAAGATCAAGGGGAGAGCAGTGGTGAGAAACCCCCCAGAGAGCCATCCGGAGAGCCTGGAACGCAAGAGAAGCGCGAGGACGCCCTGATGCCCCCCAAGCTGCGTCTCAAACGCCGCTGGAACGGGGACCGGCAGGCAGACGCCCCCGAGGAGCAGCCCAATGGCCGTGTCCCATGGAACGGGGTGCTGGGCAGCCCGCACCTCACGGCTGGGCCCAAGGCTGTGGCAGCCGCTGCTGCCTCTGACGCCTGAGGCTGCGTGCCGAAACCATCCGTGTATTTATGTAGCAAGGTTGCAGAGCGTTGGGGGGTGGGCAGGGGT
>NW_024966897.1:21791-22372 GCF_019238085.1 Lagopus leucura
GTGTTTCTTTTTTGTTTTCGTTGTTGACTTGCAGGTGAGACGCGGTTGTCTTGTTCCGATTAGGAGAGGCGAGGGGTGCTGAGCTTCACACCTTGCATGAACTCCAGAGGGGTTGAGGCCTCCACCGAGACAGGGGAACTCCAGTGCAGTCTGTTCCCTGCGCGCTCTGTCTAGTATTTATAGAAGCGGGAATCTCTTTTGAGTTCATCTAGTTCCTTTATTTGATGGAGTTCTGGTGCGATGGCAGGGAGGATTTCCTGACGATGGGAGACGTGTGCTGTGTGCCAGCATCGGAAGCTGTCTGCGTTTTTGGAAGGGTGTGTGTGTGGGGGGGGAGGGGGTTTAGGGGGGAGGGCAGGGAGAGAGAATATTGCACTGTCCTCTGGTTGGAGAGGGCTGCAGAGAGACAGCTCTGTGTGCTGGGATGTGGCAGCGCTTTCAGGACGCGGCCGCCGTCCTTTGGGCCTTTCAGAAATACTGCAGAAGCCATGAGCAAATGATAGAATCTTTCAGGGAAGGGAGTGGGGGTGGGAAAAGAAGAAAAAAAAAAAAGAAAAAAAAAAAAAAAGAAAATAATAATA
>NW_024966897.1:22472-35925 GCF_019238085.1 Lagopus leucura
TTTTTTTTTTTTTTTTTTTTTTTTTTTTTTTTTTTTTATATATATAATGGTGTGGGTGGAGCTGGGAGCGATTGGAAGGTTAACACTGAAATGATTGTTGGTGAGTTCATGGAGAAGGAATGACAGGAGCTTTGTTCGATCTTTATTTCCTTTGTTTGGTTCCCCTATCACTTTGACTCATGCCTTAACTACGTATACACTTTATGAGAGCAGGGTCTGTTGGCAGAAGGAGCCTATGAGGAGCCAGAGGCGGTGGCCAAGATCGGGCTTCTCGGTGGAGGTGGATGCAGCCCCACAGTGGTCACAGGAGCACAGGCGGCGTGGAACTGCTCCGACCCGTGGTGTAAATCTCACTGTATTTGCTACAAATCTGCTATTTCCCTACGTAGCTGCGGTTCTCGTTAGGCTGATTAATTTAGGCTCCGGATTACGCCGAGGAAATGCTCTTCCCCTTCTTCCTTTCCTCCCTCCTCCCCCGTTC
Organism: Lagopus leucura; assembly: GCF_019238085.1. NCBI lineage: Eukaryota > Metazoa > Chordata > Aves > Galliformes > Phasianidae > Lagopus > Lagopus leucura. The sequence continues at coordinate 22,954 of NW_024966897.1, forward strand.
CTGCTGCATCAGGATGGATTCGGAACGATTCCTCGGATGGAAATCATAAAAAACAATGGACCCCCCCTCTCCCCCCCCACGTGGGGCAGAGCTGTGCCCACAGCATGGCTGCGTGTCGGTGCTCCCGGCTGGCAGACGTGGGGGGTTTGGTGATGCTCACAGGGGGTCGGGTGTGTGAACGTCGCGTCACCAAGCGCCCCGATACGCAGTGAATGTGGCTGCAGACCGGTGAGCATCCCTGCACCGGGGCTTTGGCACCGGGATTTTGGCACTCGGGGTCGGAGGGGGAAAAGGACAGGAGCTCCTCTCCAACCCCCCTCAGCCAACGTCAGCGTGAACTCAGGAATTAGCAACACGAGGCCTTTCCCATCCGTAACGCATATCGTCGCCCCTCATTCCCAAGTGCCGGAGCCTTTTTTTGTTCGGAGGGTGGCTGCTCCCACCTGGGGGGAAGGCGGCGCTGCCCTTTTTTGTGCTTCTTTAAGGCAAAAAAAAAACAAAAACCCACCAAGATGAACTTGTCTGTTTGGCTTTAAAAGGTTTCTAATCGGTTCCAGGCCTGGGCTGAGGGTTCTTCATAGCCATTGCACTGCAAACTGGGAGCTCCGCCATCAGGGATAAGGACTCAGGTTCTCAGGACAACGGACCATGGAGCGGGGCAGTGCCACCCGCGGTGCGAGGCCCAGGGCAGCCCTCCCCCCTTCTCCCCTCCTCCTCCCGGGGGGCAAAGGACATTATTATAGATAACAATTTACCTTTTGAAAGAAGAAGAAGAAGGAGGAGGAGGAGGAGGAGGGGGGTGAAAAAAGAAAGAAAAAAAAATTTAAAAAAAAAAAAAAAAAAAAAAAAAAAGAATTATATATATATATATTCCAATGTGCCAAAATCTTTAAACTTGTAAAGTTTAAATGGTTGAAAATTCTCGACGTCCGCCTGTGCTAATTAATCCAGAGCATGTTAACGTTTAAAACCATTGGTTGGTTGGGGTTTTTATTTTATTTTATTTTATTTTTATTTTTGGGGGGTTTTTTGTTGTTGCTTTTTGGCTTTGTTTAGTCGTAGGGAATCTGTAGGAAAAAGAGACTTTAATGGGACAACCGACGGCCGGCAGCTGGGAAGAAGCCCAAGGAAGGCAAGCAGGAGGATGCAACCTCATCCCAGCACCAGGATGGGGGGCAGCAGCAGCAGCAGAGCCCCCCCAGCAGCAGCATTAACACAGCAGCCCGGTTGTCCCTTTCTTTTTGTTTTCCCTTTCATCATTGTTTGTTTTTTTTTTTTATTTATTCCACAATTAACGTCGTTTCGTTTATTTTTAATAACAGGTTTCTTCCTTTTTATTTTGTTTTCCGTGTCTTTCCGGGATCCCGGTGGGTTTTTCAAAGCAGCAAGATTTCTCCTCTCGGTTTTGAACTAATCGTAATCAGATTCGTTGCTATTATAATTATTATTATTATTTTTTCTCCTAAAAGAAGTTTCGATTTTAGAGTGTTTTTAAGTATTTACCCATAGAAAGTCGCTTTCTTTGTAATGAATCACTTCTCCTGAGGCATGTTCTATGACTTTACTAGACTCGATTCAGCAGGGATTAGGAAGGATGCATACACCTACATGGTGAGAGCAGCACGGTGTGTGTGCAAATGTACATAACAATGTAAAGTAGTCCTTAAATACTCCATTGTGCAGTGCCTTTAGACGTTCCACTTTCTATAAAGTCTTCAGAAACAAAACAAGCAAACAAAAAAAAAAGTCGGCATATATATATTATATATATATGATGTAATGTTATAGAAATATATGTATAATATACATATTTTTGTTTTTGGTTTTTTTGTTTTTTGTTTTTTTGTTTTTTTTTCCAGGGGTATCTGATAGCTCTGTATTTTGTTATGGAAGTTGAAAAGAAAAAAAAAAAAAAAAAAAAAAAAAAAGTATTTTACCTCAAATTAAAAAAGTTAAATAAACCTTTTAAATAAGCGCGGCTGCTCTGTCCTCTGCTCTGAGTCCCAGCGTCTCGCTGTTAAACGTTGGTTGGTGGCCCTGCATAAAGCAGGAGGGTTGGAGGTTCATCATCCTTGAGGTCCCTTCCAACCATGGCCAGTGATTCTATGATTCCCCATTGCAACCAATGTTGTCCCCATCGTTTTCTCCCCTCCCTCCCCAGCAGGATGGCTGGTGGGATTTGATGCTGTGAGAAGCCTCTCGGCCCTGGCAGCCGCTCTCCTCGACTCCATTTAACTCCAACTGGCCCAAATCCACGCCCTCGAACTCGGCACGTTTGCTGCCCAGGCTTTGGGCCAATTGGCCTCGTGTGGTTTTGTTGTTTTTAAGTTGTTTTGGTTTTTTAATAAAGAGGGGCTGAAAGGTGCAGAGCTGCTCTGCCTCTGCGTGGGGGAGGCGGCGGTTTGGGGGCTCCTTGAATTTGGGGTTTTCTTTGGAGCGACACAGAGGGACCTGTGTGTGTCAGGAGCGGATTTAGGGGCTGCTGGCACCCGGCCCCACGCGGCCCCGCTGCCCTTCTGCAAACGGGACAAACCTGCTGCTTTCTCCTCCCTCCCTTCGATGCCCAATTAACCTGATGAGAAACGCAGATTGAATCGAGGGACCGATTAAATCCCCGTGCCGCGTGCGGTGAGGCCAATCCTCGCTTCTCTCTTCCAGTGCCAGCAGTTGGGTGCTGCTGCATCCCAGACCCCAACTCCGCTGTTCCACTTTGCTCCCGTTGCAGTTGTGGGGCCAAGGCTTGGGGTGTTACAGCTCTCTGCACAGACCGGTCCTGTTTGGGAGCTCGCTCAGCCTCCTGCTGCCAATATTTCTCTCCGTCTGTTTGCTTCGTGAGGTCCAAAGCAGAAAATGTTTCCATACGCCGGCACGGAGCTGGCAGATAAAGGTTTGGGTTGGGGGGAAGGGAGAGTGGCGTCTCCCATTCAAACCCAGCGCTGCTTTTTCAGAGCTGTGGCAATGGAGGCGGTGGGAGAGATCCCCCCCCCAAATTGGGGCGTGCGTTGGGGGTGATGCTTTGCTCCCCCTACACAGAAAGCAGCCCTGAGAAGCGAAGGGAATGCTGCAGCTCCGCGGCCGCTCTTCCAACTCTTGATTAAAGGGAGAACTGCAGCTCTGCAGACGCTTTTCCAATGCTGTGATTAAAGAAGCCCTCTCCCAGCTCTGCTGACGGTTCCTCTGAAGCAGCGCTGTCTGCTTTCCAGGGAAAATAAGGGGAGGTTTGGGCCCGAGTTGGAAAACCGAAGCTCAGTGTTTAGAAACTTCCAGTAAAATCAAAGTGGTAATTTTCCAGCGCGGCCCCAGCGGCTCTTTGGGAGCACGGAGCTGATGGCAAAGCTGATTACAGCTGCCGCCAGGTGCTCCCCCTCCTCCCCAACACCAACACAGCCAAAATAGGAGTTCAAAGCCTGCAGGGGCGATGGGAAAGCCCCCAGCCCTGCTCTGCACGCGCTGCAACCCAACAGAGAACGTGGATTTGGGGCAGGGGGTGGGGAGGGGGGGGGAAGGGGGAAAGAAATGGGACCCTGGGATTTGTGTGTCCCCATCCCAGCCCCAATGCAATCCCCTCGAAGGGGGACTCACTGCAGCAGGGAACTGGTGGGCTCTCTCCCTCTGCTCCTTCCCATCTCCTTGACCCCTTCTTCCGTGGGTCCCGGCGGTGCGGAGCCGCTCGCGCGCAGCCCAGGCGTAGGGCGGGAGGGACGGAGCTATTGATCTGTTAGATTACTCAATTTCACCCGTATTGATCAGGTAATTGCTTTATCTCAGTTCTCATTTGGCTGCTGCATTATCTGCTCTCGCTCCGCTCCGCATAGAGGACCCACAGGGAGGGGGGTGTTTGGGGTGGGGGGGTGTTGGAAGACGGCCCCAAACCCCCAGCCAGCACCCTGTGTACCTTCTGGTCCTCCCCGCAGCAGTTGGGGTGGTCAACAGGCTGCACTGCAGAGCGCAGTGCATGGAGTGAAGCATCCCTATGGGGTCAGGAATCCCGATACCATGACTGGGACAGCTTGGCCCCCCAAGCCATCCACCCTTTAGGGCTGTGCAGAAGGATGCCCGGTGCAGGGGATGCTCATACGCAGGTGGGGATTCCCCACAATGGGCAGCTGTGTCTCTCCTGTTTGCTTTCTGGCCCTGCTCAGCTCTTTGCGCAGAGCCCACCTCATGCAGAGGTGCTGCTGCCGAGGGGGGGTGTGTGGGGGGGAATAGGGCTCATCCCACCCCTGGGGGGTCTTCATGTCTTCTCCTCCCCAAAGCCCTCATGGGGTTGGTTTCAGGGTGCTCCCACGGTGCGTTTCACAGATGCGATGCGATTCCAAATCTCCACCATCCTCTTGCTACCTCCTTCCATCCCTCTTCTACACCAGGCCATGCAAACAGCCCCCCAGGCATTGCAGCCCACCTCCCCCCGCCCAGCACTGCAGGAGGGCTGAGCCCGGGACCCAAAGCTGCGCCGGATGGGGCCGGGGTGCGGCGATGTGAGCGAGATGGGTTTATTACACGGAGTCTGTTGCTGCGATTGTTATCGATCCGCAGCTGTCACCTTCCATTGCCGCTAATGGGACGTGAAGAGGCTTCGGTGACCGGAGCCGAGCGTGCGCTGCTGCGTGCTGCCGCGTGCTGCTCCCGGCCCCGGCCCCGCAGCCGCCCCTTCCTCCCCTTCTCCTTTCCTCCCTCCTCTCTCGCTCCTTCTCTGCCATTTCTCCTATCCTTCTCTCTATCCGCCTCAGGGTTCCACGTTCTCCTCTTGCAGCTGCCTCTCTCCTCCTGTCTCCGTCCTTCTGCTCCTCTCACCTCACTCCCGCTCCCCTTTGCCCAGTCTCACTCCCCCTGCCCACATCTCACTTCTCCCTTCTTTTTGCCATCGCTTGCCATGTTTATGGCCATTCCCCTTTCTCAGCTGCCCCAAACCTTGGGCAGCTCCAGTTTATGGTCACCCATCTCTCACCCCATCTACTGGGGCCGCCCGCAGCCTCTACTTCTCCGTTCTCCCACCCCACCTCTCCTTTGTTGTTATTTTAACACGAGGTCTGCTGGAAGGGGGGGATTAACCCATGAGAAGTGCCAAACTGACCCTAGGGGCTGCATCCCGTGGGACGGGGACACGGGGTGCGCATTGGGGGCCATTGGAGCCCGACTGGGAGCGCGGCTCTGAGCGAAGGGCTGCTCCTGGCAGCGCACTCCCCATCACACAGCGCTGCGCTCCCCGGAGCCCTTCATGTCTGAACAGCTCGTGCGCCGCCCGGGCAATCCCTCCCAATTAAGGGCAGGGAAAGCAAAGGAGCCCGAGCCCGCACGGCTCTTTGGTAGGCAAACACACAGCGCCCGGGGCACTGGCACGCTGCCGCCGTGTTCAGGGTGTCGCAATGGGTGGGCATTCACAGCAAGCTCCTGGATCGGCAAGAAACGCGCGGGCTCCACCCGACCGCCGCCGATGTGCTGCCCAGGCGCGTCCGTCTGGCTCCGGCAAGGATCGAGCGGGCGGCACGGAGCTGTGGGTGCTGCAGTGCTGAGCCCTGTGCATAGCACTGCGCCGAGCCCTGCAGCCAGCCCTGCACCGAGCCTTGCACCCAGCCCTGCGCCAAGCTCTGCATCCAGCTCTGCACCCAGCCCTGTACTGAACTTTGCATCCAGCTCTGCACCCAGCCCTGCACCGAGCTTTCCATCCAGCTCTGTGCTGAGCCTTGCACCCAGTCCTGCATCCAGCCCTGCATCGACCCCTTCGCTGAGCCCTACGCTGAGCCCTGCATCAAGTCCTGCACCCAGCCCTGCACCCAACCCTGCACTGAGCCGTGCACCCACCCCTGCACCCAGCCCTGTGCCTCGCTGCCTGGCTGGACCCCCCCCTCACACCGCTTTCCATCACGTTAGCCTCGGTTGATTTAACCAGAAAACAACCCCAGAATTTAATTCCCCGGCGCTGCTTCTCCCATCCTGATCAGGAGGCAGCCGCCTGCTGCCTGAACCTGAGCTGAGCCCACTGGGGCGCTGGGGACACCCCTGTACCAAAGGCAGTGTGAGGTGGCCACAATCCCCTGTGTGCCTGCAGGGATCCAGCACCTGGTGCCAATGGAAAGAAGCAGTGCCAAGCTCCAGCATCCCCATACATATCCCCACGCATGTCCCAGTGCTGCACCATGGAGCATGCCGTGGGGACACACCGGGTGTACCTGGTGCTAGTGAAGCTGAACCAGTGACAGAGTCCAGCCCTGCTGTCCCCATTGCTGCTGGGCCATGGAGTGTCCCATGGGGATGTGTGGTGGGACAACAGCACCTCTTGCACCTCCTTGTCTCACTTCAGAGGGCTTGGATAGGGGAATGGAGTGAGCTGGAAGTGAGCTCAAAGCCGCTTGCCGCAGCAGGCATCGGCATTTTTGGTGTCTCTGTGCTTCACACTGGGTTGTGTGGGGGTTTGTAGGGATGGAGAGCTTCATCCCAGGCACCCCATCCACCCATTCCTCCATTGCCTCCCTGCCGCAGGCCTGGCTGCGTGCGACCCCAGGGACGGGTGCGGGGGTCTCTGGGCAGCCCCACTGCCTGCAAGAAGGAGGAGGAGGAGGAGGAGGATGGGGGGGGAGCCACGGTCAGGCGGCGGCAGCGGTCGGCAGCCTGTGGCCGGTGAGGGGTTAACGCGATTGTCTCGCAGCCACGGCCGCCCTCCCGGGAGCGCCGAGGACTGGGTTTTCATTTTAAGTAACCCCAACGCCGCACGCGACGAAATGCATCGGGTCGGGGGCGACAGTGGAGGGGAGCGCCTGGGGGAGGCAGATGCAGCACGGCAACCGGGAGGTAGGAGAGCATCAGGGAAAGGGGGAGGGGAGGGTCCCAGCCCCAATGTCCCACACCTGTCCCATGGCTGTCCTCGTGCTGGGACGTCCCCAGGGTTGGCGGTGGGTGTTTGGGGTCACTGCGGCGGTGGTGGCCTCGTGTTGCCGAGGCTGCTCTGTGCCTTCGGCCTCGGTCGGTCACTGATGGCTGCAGAGCGAGGTCTCTCGCCCCGCAGGGAACTTCCAGGTGAGCTGCGTCTCTCTGCTGGATGAACTGCGAGAGAGAAAAAGGGAGAAAAGGGGAAAAGAGGGAAATTTGGGGGATGGCTTCTCTTTGGCTGAGCATCCCGCACTGCTCGCATCCACCCGGCTCGCTGCCTGCACCGAAGCGGATTTCAGCAGCGAGGGAAAACCTCAAAGAGCTTTGGGGATTAGGAACAGGCTCAGGGGATGGGAGCTGCGATATCTCATCCTGCATCCCGGCCAATATCCCATCCTGCACATTGGCAGGGCACTGTCACAGCAGTTCTCAGGCAGTGGGGATGCTCCCAGACCACTTCTGTCTCCCTGTCCCCGTCCCGTCCCCACATCCCGCCTGGCGCTGCCCTATGCAGTGCCCCAGCATTGCTCCCGTCCCAGCTCTGCTTTGCGAGAAGGGATCCTTAACGATTCAGCACTGAATTCCCGCAGCACCTCCTGCAGCGGGGACAGAGCGGGGATGGGGAAGGCATTGCTCTGTCCGCTGGGGCTGCGCTGAGCTCCCGTCCCCGTCCCCTCGCCAGGACTTTGCCTTTCCGCGGTGACCTTCACCCCGTCCCCGGTGTCCCTCCCCGGTTAGGGTTTCTGTTTGACCATGGTACGAAACCTTTTAAATCCCACAGCCCCTGGAGACGAGAAGAATGGAAGGAGATTGAAGGGAAATGGGGGGAAGGAGGAACAGCACTGTGAGCACCAGAGCCTGGATTTGGGGCTGGGGTCTGACTCAGCAGTGCTGGGACTCTGGCGCTGGGAAATCGGGGCACATCTCCAGGAGGCGGTGGTGATGTTTTCCCCCCTTGAGGATGGGGTGGGCAGCCTCCCTCTCCCTGCCCCACACCTGGAATGGGCCCCCTGCCTGCCCCACTCGGACCCTCAGCTCCGTGCTTTTCCGATGGCCTCTAAGCCGCTTGTTTTAATAGCATTAATGCTTTTAAACAAACAGCCCCTTCACCTCCGCCTGCTTCGTGCGATGCCCGGGAGGGCTGAGCAAGATAAGGGGATTGGAGCGGGATTTGGGAGAGATAAAGGGGCAGGAATCCAGGCAGACCCCAGCACGGACAGACCTCAACCTGGACAGACCTCAGCCCAGACAGACAGACGAGTTTGGTCCCATGAGGTCGGCACCATGCGCTGTGTCCCCATCCCAGGGATACCTCACTGCTTGTGTCCCTTGGGCAGTTGTGTTCCCATCCCCAATTGAGAGCCCATCACCTCCCTCCCCTCCCGCTCAAGGTGTCCCTCATCCCAAAGGGGGGCACCCCGGGGTGACACCTCCAGGTCCAGGGGTCCCAAAGGGTTCAGCCCAGCCGGGGAGCGCCGACCCACAACCTTTGGCACGGGGACCACAGAAACATGAAAGCGGCGGCGAGGCGCTCGCTAATGAGGGAGAATAAAGGAGCGGGGAGAGCAAAGCAAATGAGGAGAGCAAACAAGAAGGGAAGAACAGGCAAGAGGCATTTTCATAACTGCTCGGTGCTGAGCGAGCCCTCGGGGCGGTTCTTCGCCTCCTGCCCTTTGTATCTGCTGTTCTCAGGGGCCTGTTTGCATTTCTGCTCGAATCCAAACAGCCCGTGCTGCCCCGGCTCTATTTACCCTCCTGGGACGGCGCCGGGGCCGACGTGGAACCCACAGCCCAAAATAAGGGCCATCACCACCACCTCCCAGCTCTGCCATCGCCTCTTTCTCCTTATTTCACCCAATCTCAATTCACCTTCTAATAAACCACGGGTACTACCAGGCACGGGGCTGCTCTGTGCCCCCAGTTCCCCCCTGCCACAGAGCAAAGGGGGAGTGTGAGCCGCAGTCCCTGGGTGTGGGGTGCTCCCCCTGTGCCCTTCCAGCAATTTCTTGCTTCCTGCCGGGGGTAAGAAGATTTACTCTCTACCCATCCCCTCCCTCTATATATGGAGGTGGTTCTCCCTAAGACCCTCAGATGTTTTCTCTCGCTCCTGTCCACGTGCTACTGCCTAGGATCGGGTCCCCGACGTTACCGCAGGTGAGTGGGGCACGATGTGGCCATGGGAACTGGAGGGGTTGTGCTTTCTGCTCTTGCCTGGATGCTCTGAAAGAGGGAAGGAATGGTGAATTTCGATGGTTTGCACTCGTGGGGGGGTGCCACCCCCATCCACCTGTCCTTCCTGCTTCCAAAGCCTCCCCGGTGCTGGGAGCATCCCCCGATGCTGAGCGCATCCCCAGTGCTGAGAGCAGCCCCTGTGCTGGATGTATCCCCATTGCTGGGAGCATCCCTTGGTGATGGAAGCATTCTCTGGTGCTGGGTATATCTGCAGTGCTGGGTGCACCCCCTTATGCTGCGAGCATCCTCAGTGCTGAGAGCATCACCCAGTGCTGGATGTACTCCCTGTACTGGGTGTACCCCTGGTACTGGGAGCATCCCCTGGTGCTGGATGTATCCTCCGGTGCTGGGTGTATCCCTGATGCTGTGTTCTTGCCCCCATGACCCCTCTGCTTTATGCCCTCAGGCTGCAGCATGCAGTGTGGCTGCGTGGCCCCGGGGCTGCCCGCCCTGCCTGGCTCCTACTGGGTACCAGGTGAGCACCAGCACAGCCCCACTGGGAGCGACTGGGACCATCCTGCATGAACCGTGGTCCTCCCCACAGACCCTAAGGCTGCCTACTGGTCTGGGGACATGGCTGTGATCCCTGGGCAGAGCCCAGATAGGGGGTGATGTCCCCAGTCCCGGGGCTCTAAGCTACTGCCCACCTTGCAGGGCTTGCCTTCCCAGATTGGGCGTATAAGGCCGAGTCCAGCCCTGGCTCGCGACAGATCCAGCTCTGGCACTTCATCCTGGAGCTGTTGCAGAAGGAGGAGTTCCGCCATGTCATTGCCTGGCAGCAGGGCGAGTACGGGGAGTTTGTCATCAAGGACCCCGACGAGGTGGCACGGCTGTGGGGCCGGCGGAAGTGCAAACCCCAAATGAACTACGACAAGCTGAGCCGAGCTCTCAGGTGCTGCCGGGTCCACGGAGAGCTTTTGGGAACACGGAGAGCCCTCGGGGATGTGGTGCTGCAGGAACACCTGGCCCTGACCCTCCATGCAGCACAGCCCACCTGCATGGGGACAGTGGGACAGTGGGGATGTGGTTTGGGAGCTCTTGGTTCTCAGCTTGTGATGGGGAGGAATTTATGCAAAGCTTTCGCGTGTCCGTCGTCCATCCACCCACCCATCCACCCATCCCATCCATCCACCCATCCCTCCATCCATCCATCCATCCATACGTCCATCTCTCCCTCCATCCATCTCTCCATCCATCCACGCTGCTAACACCCCACCATCCCCCCCCCCCCCACCCCCAGGTATTACTACAACAAGCGCATCTTGCACAAGACCAAGGGCAAACGCTTCACCTACAAATTCAACTTCAGCAAACTCATCTTCGTCAACTGCCCGCTGTGGGACCTGCGCTGCCCCCCATTGCTGGCAGGCGCCGTTCCCCCCGCCCTGCCGAGCCAGGTAGAGTCCCATCACAGCGAGGACAGCCCTGGGGACGGCTGTTCATCCCCACCACTGCCACGTCCCCATCTGTCCCCCACAGCTGCTGCAGAACGCGTTGCTGAGCCGGCGGACGCTGGCGGAGCCGCTGGCGTGGCACTGTGGTCCCCGGCACCCACTGCTCCCTGAGGCACCTGAGAAATCCCGTAAGTGTGGGGCACTGACGGCCCAAGTGCATCAGGCAAGAGACACACACAGTGTGCCCGTCCTGGGAATGATGGTGGTCACTGGTGGGGGTCGGAAGCAATGGGTGGCTGGGGGCCAACGGGTGCCGCAGCTCTCCCCCTGGGTGCAGGCACAGAGCCCAATGCAAGCGGGGCCACGGCCGTTGCCGGTCCCACAGCAGCACCCAGTGGCTGCAGCAGGGAGAAGGGGGGGGCCGTGGGTGCTGGTGTGGGGTGCACACGGGGGTCTCAGTGCCCGGAGGCTCTCACAAGGCTCTGTCTCTTTGCCACTCACAGGGCTGAGCACCGTGTCCCCCCCGTGCCTGGGGGGCTCCTGCTGCCGCCTAGGGGGCCCCGAAGAGTTCCCCCGCTTGGCTGCCTTCCCCTGCCCGCTGCTGCCTCCCCCGCTGAGGGAATGGACCCCCTTCCCCGTCCTGCACCCCCCACCGCACCCCACATCACTACTGCCCCCCCAGCTGGGACCCTCCTCTCCCATGGGGCTCCCCAAATCGGAGCCGTTCCCGCTGGGCCCCCGTTGCCCCCCTGGGCTCCTCAGTGGCCACGCCATGGCAGGAGGGGGGCTCACGGGCGAGCAACCCAGGGAGGACGGCGAGGATGAGGAGGAAGAGGAGGTGGATGAAGGCCGGCGTGGCACAGCCATGGTACAGAGGGTGAAGCTGCAGCTGGAGGGCAGAGAGAAGGGCAGCAGTGGGCTGTCCCCTGCCAGTTTCACCCCCCCCACAGCGTGCCGTACCCCCACAGCCCCCCAGCTGGCCTCTGCAGCCACCCTAAGGTGGGTGTGCAGGGGCACAGCAGCCCCCAGACCTCAAGACAACCCACACAGACGGAAATAAAGAGGTTTGCAGAGGGCTGTGGTTGTCTTGCTGGCAGCACCCCAAAGCCACCGTCACCACAGACCCTCTGGGGTCTGCTGCTGGGACCAAGGGGATGCGGGGCACAATTTGGAGGGGGGACGGGGGGGGGGGGGGGGGGGGGGGGAGGGAAGGGTTTGGGGGACGGTCCCAGCAGCCTCTGCTCGTTACCAGGAATTCCTGGAAAATGGCCCCAGCTCATTTTCATTTTCACTTTTCCACGTTTTCCCTGCTGGGAACTTTACATAGGAAAAAGGGGGCAGTTGGGCTTTCCCCAACTCTCCATTCTGAGGCTTTTTTTGTGCTCCATTTACCATCTCCAGTGGCACAGAACACCTGTGGGGCTCCCAGGGCGGTGGGGGCTTGTGTGACCCCTGGGACCCCACAAACCAGGAACCCCAAAATCTGCAAAGTGACCTGGGATGAAACGGTTACCACCGGGATGTGGGTTACCCCATAGCCAGGGTGTGTCTATGGGTCTGCAGTACTGAGGCTGTCCCTGTGAGTCTCCAAATCTCTGCTGTCCCTTCAAGTTCCCCATATAGGCTCTGTCCACTTCAGTCACCAAATCCCTGCTGTCCTCATGGAGCCCCACACCCGGGTACCCACTGTGTGTCCCCCTCCCCCCCTCCCCAGTTAGTCCCTACAGGTCCCCAGGAGCCCTCCCATACCCTGGTAGTCCCATACATCCCCCAAACCCATGCAATCTGCAGGTCCCCAAATCTCTGCTGCCCATGGGTGCCCCAAATCCACGAGTGTCCCAAACCTGGCTGCCAAACCTGGGTGCCAAATCTGGGTACCCACTGTGTCCCCCCCCAACACCCATCAGTCCCTGCAGGTCCCCAGATCAGTGCTGCCCCCAGGAACCCTGGTAGTCCCACACATCCCCCAAACCCATGCAATCTCTGCAGGTCCCCAAATCTCTGCTGTCCCCATGGGTGCCCCAAATCTCTGCTGCCCATGGGTGCCCCATATCCATGAGTGTCCCAAACTTTGCTGTCAAATCTGGGTGCCAAATCTGGGCACCCACTGTGTCGTCCCCCCCAACACCCATCAGTCCCTGCAGGTCCCCAGATCAATGCTGCCCCTGGAACCCTCCCATACCCTGGTAGTCCCATTTATCCCCCAAACCCATGCAATCTCTGCAGGTCCTCAAATCTCTGCTGTCCACATGGCTGCCCCAAATCTCTGCCGTCCCCATGGGTGCTCCAAATCCACGGGTGCCCCAAACTTGGCTGCCAAATATGGTTACCCACTGTGTCCCCAACACTCATCAGTCCCTGCAGGTCCCCAGATCAGTGCTGCCCCTGGAACCCTCCCATCCCCATATATCCCCCAATCCCCGCGTGTCCCCAAACCCACGCAGACCCCCCACACCCGTTCACACCCCCAGCTCTCCGC
>NW_024966898.1:0-3991 GCF_019238085.1 Lagopus leucura
ACTTCTATACAAGCTTTCTAGGGCTGTGCAGTTATTGCAGTGGTTTGTGATCCAGGCAAAGTACCTATCTTAGCAGTTGCCTTAGAAAAATAGGCCAGTAGGTGGCCTCGCTGCTTCATCTAGTTAAGCTCTGTGCCAGATCTCTAAACGAATTCTGAATGGGGAAGATGCTACAACTGAATGGTAGCATTCTCTTTCAGTTGTTGCCTAGCTCTCCACACAGTTGCTGGGATAATGTGAAAGGTTCTAAATATACTCGGAGAACATGTAGAATGAAAAGCAAAAGACTGCTTATTTGCAGTGTTTTAAAGACTGAAATCAAGTATCACTGAAAGAAGAGATTTGTTGTCAGTTTTGAAACAAGTCTGTTTGGTTCATACTGATTCTCCAAGAGTAGTAATTGAGAAGTATGATTCTACAATGGGTTCTGCAGGAAAAACATGAGAGCATGTTGGCTCTCCGTTGTATCTCAGGGAAATGTCTCTTTTGGCAGCTTGGTACAGCGGCAAGTTTTTCCCTTGAGAATTTTTCCTTTTGAAGCCTTTGCTATATGGTGTATTACAACAAAATAAGGTACTCTGTGTACTCAAATGACTGTTATGTAAGTTCAAATGGCTATGCTTTAATGAAGAGAATTGGAAAGCATTCTCATGTAGCATTAGAAATCTGTTGTTTGATTGTGAAACAAGAACAAGAAATTCATGTGATTGAAAACAAATGGCTTGTTTTCTTCAGGCAGAGCAACCTACGAGAATGGAACTGATTCTATTTGTTCCATTTCTCTTCTTCTAGTGTTTAGCACAATGCTGGGTGTTCTAGAGGTGGTTTTTTTTTTCTTTTTTTCCCTAACCCCAGTGTTAACACTTCATAGTAATTAAAGATTGGTTACTAATTTATGAACCTAAGATTGCTGCTTCAAGTCAGAATGGTTTATGAACAGTTTGAAATTCTCTGTACTCCTTACAGATTCATGCGTACTTGAAATCTCCCACATCTATGTGTGGCAGTTGTGTGTGAAAGTTCCTTGCTACTGGAGGTGAAAGCGAAATGCAAACTTGTCCTGATTAACTATCAGAATTAAATCTTTAATGAATGTTCTTGTGACTTGTGAATCAAAACTGCATGGAGGAACAGAAGTTGAAGGTGATGGACTTGTTTTGACTTTTTACTTCTGCAGGACCGTCTGCTTTGGGAGACTAACATGTTCCAAATACCTGATTGGTGCCACTGATCATGGCTTTCTCTGTTGCTGGAATCTGCTCAGTTGTGCATGTAAGATGAGCTTAAACGCATGCTAGAGGGAAAGTAATGACGTTTAACCTTTGAATGTGCTATGATCAAGTAATTCTAGTTTGATTCTAGATTGACCCACTGTAAAATGGCCTGTGGAGTTGTAGTGTTTTTTGTACCTGAGTATAGATAGCACCTCACTCAGTATGCATGTGCTTAGCAAATCCTAGTTTAGGTGATGGATAACCCAATAGCAGCTAGTATTTCCTTTGTTTTTACAAATGGTTGATCATGTTTTCATTAGTCTGAGAATAACTGAAGTTGTATGGCTCTTGCAGAGCTGAAGCCTTGTGGGTCTTTTCCATTTTAAGTTTTATTTGGCAAAGCACCTGAATACAATTCTTTTTCACATCCTGCTACTGCTGTGTTTGCTTTTCAGTGGAATGGAGTGCTCACCTCAACGTTGTAGTTCTGCAACCTGATCCCTTTTGCAGAACATATTGCTGCTTTCTCCTGGCTCTTTAAAGAGTCCAGCTGTGAGTACAAAGGCTTTTTTGACAAGTAGTAGTCAGTGGAACTTAAAACTGGTAAAGTATGATTTATAGAAAAGATTTTCTTAGAATTCAGCTCCATGAAAGCCACTCAACAGACCTGAGTCTGTGTCTGACCCAGGGAAAACTGAGCTATGTTTTGGAGCAGCAATTAAATACAGGTAAATTCCAGTATTTAAACAACACGCTCCCTGTCTTCTCTTTCAATAGTTTATCTCCAGCACAGTGTAAGATGAACTGTCCTCTGGATGAGTGTCTTGTGTGGTCTCAACTCTCACCTTGAAGCTCAAAATCGTGGTTGAATTCTATAGCTTTGTACTAGACTTGTGATGTAAGTGAAGATAAATCTTTCCAGAACTACTGTTCTACAGTAAACGTCATCTGCAAGTATGTTCTTGGGATGGCAATAATGTGAAAAGTACTGTATGGGGACTGCTGAGTTGTGGCCTGAACCTCTGAGTGATGGCCTGAGGTGAGCAGTGAGTCAGCCATGGGAGCACAGGTGGAGGCAATTCAGCTGTGCTGCAGGAGGGGGGTGGAGCCTGGCTGCACCTCTCCTAGACCCATTGAAGAGCTGACTGCCAGTGGGAAGGATCTTTTCTGGAGATCCCTCCTTTTGGAGTTTTCCAGCGAGCCCAGGATAAGGGTAAGCCCTCCATCTATTCTTTTGTGGCGTAATAACTTGCTTAGCCAAACTCTCTTGTCTATATCTTAATTATAACATCTGTATAATCATTGATTATACAAGTACCATAAATTATGTGTTCAGCATATCTGAGCATAATTCCTGTTTAAAGGCAGTCCTGTGCAGAACTTTCTGGCTTTAATGCCTAGTGCTTTGACAACTATCCAGAAGGGGAAGAATGCCACGACTTCAAGCGAAGATGTTCTTGTATTTGCAGTGTTTGTATTTAAGCCAAATGAGCCACGGCCAATCTGTATCCAGAGAAAAATTTCTAAGGAAAGGATCCAGTTTGCTGCCTTTGTTCCAAGAGATGCACCTGAATCAATTGGCTCAGATAAATACCTTTGGCTAAGAAGATCCCATCTAAATTCAGATTCTAGAGAGTTCTATTAGCTCTGCGAGGAATTTATTGGAAAGGATGCCTGGGAGAGAATGGGTACAAAGGGCTGTGTCAAATAGCTCAGCTGAGTTAAACCTGAGCATGAGACTGTCACTTGGGTTGACTCTAAATTCTGCTTGAGTTTTGGTAACAGAAAATGAGGTGGGACTTACATCTGTGTTACTAAGTTCTAGTTAAAACTTTGTCCTTTCTCAATTACAAGATGCGTTTGTTTCTTTTTTTTTTTAATTCAAGCTGGCAGCAGATGAAAGTCTTCCTGTGACCCCATTTAGCTTGCTGTTGGGAAAGCACAGGCATCAACAGTCACAGGGGGGATGTAGACCTTGGAAAAATTGTTCGCCATCACCATGAGCAAGATTCCCCTGCTGTCAAAGAGGTAAGAGTCATTACAGTAAAAATATGAGCAAAATAATGGCAGGCAAAAATGTTCATGAAGCCTCTTTTTTTTTTTTTTTTTTTTTTTCCTTCAGCTCCTGCATACTCCAGCGCATGTTTTGCCATCTGCTTCCTTCCTGTGCCCCATATTTATTAATTCATTGCTTGTCTCCAAAGAGAAGACAAGGTAAGAGAAATTGGAAGGACTCCTCTCTGTTACTTCAGGTGAAATACATCTTTAAATAGAGTGTAAGACTGGTTTTTTAGCATGATTCATTATTCTGTTCATACAGGCGAGTAGAACGTGTCATAGAGGCAACATAAAGCACACAAAAAAGTTCAGATACGCAAGATCAGCTACTTACCATATGGGCCTTTACATTGCTGTTGTTAGTTATCCTGTCATTTGGCATAATGTACTTCTAAGCAAAACGTGTACATAGATACTCCAAAGTTGTTTGTCAATTGAACTTTATTTCCAGGTAAGGATTGTAGAAGGCTAGAATGGCTTGAGTTGAAAGGGACCTTAAAATAAGTTCCAACCCTGCTGCCGTGGGCAGGGCTGCTGCTCAGACGTGACGTAACGTGACGTGTTTTACCTACCGTTGTTTATACTTACAGCTTTCCTCAATGGTGTCACAAGCTGTTGCCATACTGCAAAGTTTAAAATCAATTATACTGTTTTTACTTTATTTCTTACACAAAAAAAAATACATTGGCCTTTTCTTAGCATCTTGTTATTTTTAACAA
>NW_024966899.1:0-485 GCF_019238085.1 Lagopus leucura
GTCATATGACGTCTGTATGAGGTCATATGGGGTTTTTTAAATCATTTGGGGCGTTCTCCGTCATTTGGTGCGCCGGACGTCATTTGGTCCGGCTGAATTCATTTGGTCGGTATGTCGTCATATGACGTCTGTATGAGGTCATATGGGGTTTTCTACATCATTTGATGCGTTCTCCGTCATTTGATGCGCCGGAAGTCATTTGATCCGGGAGACCTCATGCGTTCGGTATGTCGTCATATGACGTCTGTATGAGGTCGTATGGGGTTTTTTACATCATTTGGGGCGTTCTCCGTCATTTGGTGTGCCGGACGTCATTTGGTCCGGGTGACTTCATTTGGTCGGTATGTCGTCATATGACGTCTGTATGAGGTCATATGTGGTTTTCTACATCATTTGGGGCGTTCTCCATCATTTGGTGCGCCGGACATCGTTTGGTCTGGGTGACTTCATTTGGTCAGTATGTCGTCATATGACGTCTGTATGAG
>NW_024966899.1:585-2286 GCF_019238085.1 Lagopus leucura
GTCGGTATGTCGTCATATGACGTCTGTATGAGGTCATATGTGGTTTTCTACATCATTTGGGGCGTTCTCCATCATTTGGTGCGCCGGACATCGTTTGGTCCGGGTGACTTCATTTGGTCAGTATGTCGTCATATGACGTCTGTATGAGGTCGCATGGGGTTTTTTACATCATTTGTGGCGTTCTCCGTCATTTGGTGCGCCGGACGTGATTTGGTCCGGGTGACTTCATTTGGTCGGTATGATGTCATATGACGTCTGTATGAGGTCATATGGGGTTTTTTACATCATTTGGGGTGTTCTCCGTCATTTGGTGCGCTGGACGTCATTTGGTCCGGGTCACTTCATTTGGTCGGTATGTCGTCATATGACGTCTGTATGAGGTCATATGGGGTTTTTTACATCATTTGGGGCGATCTCCGTCATTTGGTGCGCCGGACTTGATTTGGTCCGGCTGAATTCATTTGGTCGGTATGTCGTCATATGACGTCTGTATGAGGTCGTATGGGTTTTTTTAATGAACTCATCGTGACCAAATCACGTCCGGCACACCATATTACGGAGAACGCCCCAAATGATGTAAAAAACCCCATATCACCTCATACAGACGTCATATGACGTCATACCAACCAAATGAATTCACCCGGACCAAGTGACGTCCGGCGCTCTAAATGACAGAGAACGCTCGAAATGATGTAAAAAACCCCATATGACCTCATACAGACGTCATATGACGTCGTACCGACCAAATGAAGTCACCCGGATCAAATAATGTCCGGCGCACCAAATGACGGAGAACGCCCCAAATGATGTAAAAAACCCCATATGACCTCAAACAGATTTCAAATGACGACATACCAACCAAATGAAGTCACCCGGACCAAAAGACATCCGGCGCACCAAATGAAGGAGAACGCGTCAAATGATGTAAAAAACCCCATATGACCTCATACAGACGTCATATGACGTCATACCGAGCAAATTTAGTAACCCGGACCAAGTGACGTCCGGCGCGCCAAATGACAGAGAACGCTCCAAATGATGTAAAAAACCCCATATGACCTCAAACAGACGACAAATGACGACATACCGACCAAATGAAGTCAACCGCACCAAATCACGTCCGGCGCACCAAATGACTAAGAACGGCCCAAATGATGTAAAATACCCCATATGACCTCAAACAGACGTCAAATGACGACATACCGACGAAATGAACTCATCCTGACCAAATCACATCCGGCACACCAAATGACGGAGTACGCCCCAAATGATGTAAAAATCCCCATATGACCTCAAACAGATGTCAAATGACAACATACCGACAAAATGAAGTCACCAGCCCAAGTGACGTCCGGCGCACCAAATGACGGAGAACGCCCCAAATGATGTAAAAAACCCCATATGACCTCATACAGATGTCAAATGATGACATACCGACGAAATGAACTCATCTTGACTAAATTACGTCCGGCGCACCAAATGACGGAGATCGCCCCAAATGATGTAAAAAACCCCATATGACCTCAAACAGACGTCATATGACGTCATACCGACCAAATGAAGTCACCCGGACCAAATCACGTCCAGCGCACCAAATGACGGAGAATGCCCCAAATGATGTAAAAAACAACATATAACCTCAAACAGATGTCAAATGACGACATACCAACCAAATGAAGTCACCCGGACCAAATGACTTCC
>NW_024966900.1:0-2097 GCF_019238085.1 Lagopus leucura
AGTGGTGCATGCAATCATTCCTCCCCAGATGCAGGACTCTACACTTGCTGTTGTTAAACCTCATCCAGGTTTTTTCTGCCCAGCTCTCAGCCTGTCCAGGTCTTGCTGAATGGCAGCACGGCCTTCAGCCAATCCTCCCAACTTCGTGTCATCACAAACTTGCTGAGGGTGGCCATTATCCCCTCATCAAGGTCATTGATGAAGATGTTGAACAAGACCGGACCCAGCACCGACCCCTGAGGAACACCGCTGCTTACAGGCCTCCAACCGGACTCTGCACCACCAACAACGACCCTCTGTGCTCTGCCAGTCAGCCAGTTCTCAACCCACCTCACTGTCCGCTCATCTATCCCACACTTCCTCAGCTTTGTTATAAGGACGTCATGGGGGACAGTATCAAATGCCTTGCTGAAATCAAGGTAGACTACATCCACTGCTCTCCCCCTATCCACCCAGCCAGAGACAACATCATAGAAGCCTACCAGGTTGGTTAAGCACGACCTCCCCCTGGTGAACCCATGCTGACTGCTCCTCATCACCTTTTCTTCCATTGTCAGGAGATGGCATCCAGCACAGCTGTTCCATCACCTTTCCAGGGACAGAGGTGAGGCTGGCTGGCCCATCATTGCCTGGCTCTTCCTTCTTGCCCTTTTTGAACACTGCAGTGACATTGCCTCTCCTCCAGGCTTCAGGCTCCATTCCCCACTCCTCCTCTCCCCTCCCTTCCCTTTTCTTTCTCTCCCCGCTCTCTATCCAGCTCTGAAGTGGAGATGCCTCGATGGCAGCACTTGATGGCATGGTTCGGCCCGGTTCCATGAGCAGCAGGGCGGAAAAGGGAAACAGGGGATCCCAAAATGATTAAAAACAGTGGCAACGATCTGAGGTGCAACAAACTAATTTACTAAATATGGTATCAGCAAAATAGAATGAGAGCGAGAGAGAGAGTGTCTGAAAGGTGGATAGGCCTCACCACAGCGCTGAGCTGAGAACTGCGGTCCAGTTGAGCCCAGGAAGAAAAGCAGGCGGAGAAGCGCAGGCGAAGACGAGAACATCAGGGGACTTGGCCAGGAGCTGTGTGTCCTTGCTGACCACAAAGCCCCCTGGGGAAACGTGGTTCTTCTTCTCCTCCAGACAGGCACCCGCAACTTGAGCATCAGCAGCCAAACCCCCAGTGCATGACATGATGAGATGGTGTGCAATGCTGAGAACCCAAAGCGTAGCACCAGGACGTTCCCCCCCCTTATTCTACATCATGCTTAACAGATACAAACAAAATAGGAGTCGTCCCCGGACTCATGAAGGGAAAGGGTGACAGAGAACAAAGGGGAAACTGGGTACCAATGTGACAGCTGTGTATGGAGGGAGGGGAAGTTTGGTGGGAGAGAAAACAGCGGTGAATTCTGTTTCTCTCCACCTCTGTAAGGCTTTCCTCACTCTCTCTCACAACAGGCAAGTTGATGACATACCAGCTAAAAAAGGGGGCTACGAGGTGGGCACAAAACCACCCCAAGGGCCAGGCAGAGAGGGCTGCGAGCACTGGCAAAGGCTCAGCTGGAAGCCAGTTGATAGAAAGGTGCCTTGGCCTCCACCCAGCACCAGCAGCGTTCCACCACTCCATCAGGGCCCTGGCAGCACAGTCTGCAGGTGATGCAGAGGTACGAGGAGCAGCTTGAACAGCACATCGTGCAGTAATTCAAATGCAGGAACTGCAAGGAGCGACAGGAAAACACTGGGCAAAGCAGTCGCCTCTCATGGCGAAAACGCCAGATTTAAGGGGAAAAACTGGGATTTCATAGCAGGAAAAGCCATATTTAAGAGGAAAAACCCCCAATTTCAGTGGAAAAACAGGGATTTCTGGGAGAATACCCCAGATTTAAGGGGAAAAAATGGGATTTCTGGGAGAAAACCCGAGATTTTGGGGGAAAAACCGGGATTAAAGGGTTTTCTGCCAGCAATCCCAGGCGTTCCCTTGAAATCTGGGATTTTCTGCCACAAAAACACCGCGAGCCCCTCAACCATCGCAGCTCCACGCCGCCTCCGGCCACTCATTGGTCAGGGCCAGTTCCGGCCCGTTCGTGCCTCTCATTGGCCAGCTGC
>NW_024966901.1:0-1383 GCF_019238085.1 Lagopus leucura
GCTGCCTTGCAGTGGGTGCTGGAGGTGCTTTCCTAGCCGTTCCAAGCTTTTCAGGTTTGACTCGGTCCCGGGAACTCTCTCTCTCTCATCTTGTCTGATTTATTAATCTCAATTTCAATTAAATTGTATTATATTGTGTTATTTTGTATTCCAGTATTATAGTCAATAAGTTTTCCTCCATAGATTGTTGCCGCTGTTCTCCTCCCTCCCTTCCTTTCTTCCCATTTCTGTGGGACTGGGGTGGGGGAGGGAGGGCAGAGGCCTGTTGCCCCCCCTCGCAGACGCAGATTAATCTAGTCAACTCTGTGACAGATTTTGGTGGAGAATGCAGACATAACTGCTTTTTAGCTTTTAGAACGAATCTCTTTTTCTCTCTGCTCTTAGAGAGCTTCGTTAGGGAGCATTATCAGTAGTTCAGGTTTCTGTGCTGGAAAACCCGACCTTGAAAGAGTAGGCGTACTGCCAGTGTTCTGGGATATTTGTAAACTTTGAGCATACTCAGTCTGAGTAGTGCCTTTTTTTTTTCTTTTTTTTTTGCCCTCCTCTTGTTAGCTTCAATTCATTAACCCCTTTTTAGCAGGCACCAGCAATGAACCCACTCATTATCGTGGGGGTGCTGGGTAAAGGATTAAAAGCAATGGTGTTATTCACAACCTACTGGCCAATAATCCATCTCACACTTGTGTGTTGTGGAATTGCATTCATATATAACTACCTAATGGCACTGATGGAGACACCCATATTTTATTTATATGCAATGTGATATGATTTGAATTTTGACATTTACATCCCAGAAGGAATGGCTAATTTCACAAACTACATCCCAAATGGAATAGCTAATTTTACAAACAACACAATGTTCAGACCAGTCTATGGGTTTTCTTCTTGGTTTGTCAAATGTTTTTCGAATCTTGAATTAATACTCATGTTGGTGTGCGTGTCATTAAGTTCTCTGATTGTGTTCATAATTGTGAATAATAAGAGGAAGAAGTCTCCTCCAAAACCAGAGAATGATGACTGGCAGGGAATATGGAGAGGTTTAGGAAAGGTCTTAGAAGCACGGGGACCCGCAGTATCATGGGATTTTACTCTTGAACACCTGTGGGATCCTGAGAAACTAAGCCAGTATTTGAGCCAGGGAGTGATCAGCAAAACTCACTCACCTTTTAACAGCCCCATATGGCCAGTGCGTAAAGCCAGTGGAGAATGGAGGCTGACGGTGGACTACCGTGGCCTGAATGAAGTCACACCCCCAGAGTGCTGCTGTGCTGGACATGTTAGAACTCCAGTATGAACTGGAGTCAAAAGCAGCCAAGTGGTATGACACCATTGACATTGCTAATGCCTTCTTTTCCATTCCTTTGGCCAAAGAATGTAAGCCAC
>NW_024966902.1:0-3220 GCF_019238085.1 Lagopus leucura
GGGGGGGGGGGGGGGACAGTGGGGGGACGTGGGGACATCGTGGGGACATGGGGACAACGTGGGGATGTGGGGACACAGCGATGTGGGGGCATCACGGGGACACGGCTGGGATACGGGGATAAGGGGGGATCATAGGGACATGGGGATATCATGGGGACAAGGGACACAGGGACGTGGGGACACCGTGGGGACACCATGGGGACGTGGGGACACGGGGATATTGGGACATCGGGAATCACGGGGACACTGAGGGAATGTGGGGACACAGGGACATGGGGACACTGTGGGGACATGAGAATAAGGGGACACCATAGGGACACAGGAATGTGGGGACATCATGGGGACCTTGAGGGGATGTGGGGACATTGTGGGGACACAAGGATAAGGGACACCATGGGGACATCATGGGGACATGGGGATATGGGGACACAGGGATGTGGGGCATTGTGGGGACAGTGGGGACATCGGGACATCATGGGGACATGAGGATAAGGGGACATCGGAGGGACCCCATGGGGATATGGGGACGTCATGGGGACAATGGGGACACAGGGGTACGGGGACACTGGGGGACATCAGGGGGACATGGGGACACTGTGGGGACATGAGGATAAGGGGTGACATGGGGACTCATGGGGAAATGATGGGGACATGATGGGGTATGGGAACATGGGGATATGGGGATCGCCCACAGTGCCCCACAGCTGCCTCATAGCTGCCTCATAGCTGCCCCATAGCTGCCCCATAACCACCCCATAGCTGCCCCATAACCGCCCCATAGCCCCTCATAGCCACCCCATAGCTGCCCTATAAGTGCTCTGTACCCCACGGATGCCCACAGCCCCCCATAGGCTCCCCACACTGGGGGTGAGGCCGCCATCGTGTGTGTGCGTGGGGGGAGGTCAGAGGTCGGGGCGGGGTCAGAGGTCAGGGCGGGGTCAGAGGTCAAGGGGCGGCTCCCAGCCCTGCGCTGCCATTGGTTCCCAGCGGGCGGCGCGCGGTCACGTGGCGGGGCGGGGCGGCGGGGCGGAGCAGCGGGGCGATGGCGGCGGCGGAGGCGGCAGCGGGTGGGAATGGGGGGCGATGGGGGCGATGTGGGGCTGCGGGGCCGCTATGGGGCCGCTATGGGGCCGCTATGGGGCCGCTATGGGGCCGTTATGGGGCCGTTATGGGGCTGCTGTGGGCCTGCTGTGGGCCTGCTGTGGGCCTGTAGGGCCGCAGCATGATGCACCCGGTCAGCTGTAGGGCAGCTGTGGGGCTGTACGGCCGTTGTGGGTGCTGTGGGGCTGCTATGGGGCTGCTATGGGGGCTGTAGGGCCACTATGGGGCTGCTGTGGGGTCGCTATGGGAGCTGTAGGGCCACTGTGGGGCGCTGTGGGGCTGTAGGGCCGCTATGGGGTCGCTATGGGGCTGTAGTGGGGGCTGTATGGTCGTTATGGCTGCTGTGGGGCCGCTGTGGGGGCTGTAGGGCTGCTATGGGGCTATAAGGCCACTATGGGGCTGCTGTGGGGGCTGTAGGGCTGCTATGGGGTCGCTATGGGAGCCGTAGGGTCACTGTGGGGCCGCTGTGCGGCTGCTGTGGGGCCACTATGAAGTCTCCATGGAGGCTGTAGGGCCGTTATGGGGCTTCTATGGGGGCTGTAGGGCTGCTGTGGGGCCACTGTGGGACTGCTGTGGGGATATGGGGCTGCTGTGGGGGCTGTAGGGCCACTATGGGGCTACTTGGTGGATGTATTCTGTATTCGCTATGTGGATGTTATAGGGCCGCTATGGGGTCACTATGGGAGCCGTGGGGCTGCTGTGGGGATGTTATGGGGTCGCTATGCTGGCTGCAGGGCTGCTGTGGGGCAGTGAGGTCACTGTGGGGCTGTGGGGTGGCTGTAGGGCTGTGGAAACTCTGTGGAGCTGCTATGAGGGCATGGGAACGTGATAGGGCTGTTGTAGGGCTTCTGTGGGGCTGCTGTGGGATTGGGGGACTATTATGGGGCTATAGGGCAGCTATGGGGCTGTGGGACCACTGTGAGGCTATGGGGGCTGCTATGGGGGCTATGGGATCTCAGTGGGGCTGCTATGGGATTGTGGGGCTGTTATGGGGCATTGAGGCCACTAGTGGGGCTATAGGGCAGCTGTGGGGGCTGTAGGGCCACTATGGGGGCTGCTGCGGGGGCTGTGAGACCTCATTGGGGCTGCTATGGGGTTGTGGGGCTGTTATGGGGCAGTGAGGCCACTAGTGGGGCTATAGGGCAGCTGTGGGATCTCTATGGGGTTGCTATGGGATTGTGGGGCTGTTACGGGGCAACGAGGCCACTAGTGGGGCTATAGGGCAGCTGTGGGGTCTCTATGGGGCTGCTATGGGATTGTGGGGCTGTTACGGGTCATTGAGGCCCCTCCCGAGGCTATAGGGCAGCTGTGGGGCTGTGAGACCTCAGTGGGGCCGTTATGGGGCCGCAGCCCTCACACCGTCCGCCCCACAGCCGCCACGCGGCGCCGCAGGCCAGGCCATTCCGAGCCCCCGGCCCCCAGCCCCCCAGCGCCGCCCCCCAGCCCCCCCAGCCCCCCTGGGCCGTGGCGCCGCCTGCTGGGATTCGAGCTGCGCGAGGTGACGGCGTGGCAGCGCCTGGTGAAGCTGCTGCACCGACCCACCGACCCCGCGGCGCTCGGCGCCTTCCGTGCTGCGTTCGGTGAGCGGCCGCGGGGGGGGCGGGGGTCCTGGGGATGGTTGGTGGCGGCGGTGGTGACAACGACACTGGTGGTGATGGTGGAGGTGGGGACGGTGACAGTGATGGTGGAGGTGACAGCGGTGGTGGAGGTGATGGTGGCAGCAACGGTGGTGGAAGCGATGGGGGGGTGGTGATGGTGGTGACACTGATGGTGATGGCAGTGGTGGTGGTGATGGCGTTGTGGTGGTGACACTGATGGTGATGGCAGTGGGGGTGGTAGAGGTGACGATGACGGTGGTGGTTTTGGTGGCAGTTGGTGACGGTGGTGGCAGCGGTGGTGGTGATGATGGCATTGATGGTGGTGATGGTGGTGGCAGTGACATTGATGGTGATGGCAGTGGTTGTGGTGACAGTGGCAGTGTTGGTGGCGGCATTGCTGGTGATGGCAGTGGTGGCGGTGATGGCGTTGGCGACAGCAGTTGAGATGGTGGCGGCGGTGGTGGTGTGACTTTGGTGGCTGTGGTCATAATGGTGGTCGCGGAGGTGGGGACAGTGGCAGC
>NW_024966903.1:0-449 GCF_019238085.1 Lagopus leucura
ATGTCCCCAACGTCCCCAAGGTCCCCACCATGAAGTCCGCGTGTGCCAGGATGTCCTCGCCGTGCTCCTGTGCCACACACGGATGTGCCACCTCCACCACCAGGTCCACCCCCCTGGGGACATCGGGTGACATCAGGGCTCCGTCGGGGACATCGGAGCCCAGGGGTGGCACTGGGGTGACACTGGGATCCCCAAGGGACGTTGGGGTGACATTGGGGTCCCAAAGTGACATTGGGGTGGCGCTGAGGTGACATTGGGGTCACAGGGTGGCATTGGGGTGGCACTGAGGTGACACTGGGTGGCCTTGAGGTGACACTGTGGTGACATTGGGGTCCCAGGGTGACATTGGGGTGACACTGGGTGGCCTTGAGGTGACATTGGGGGTGACATTGGGGTCCCAGGGTGACATTGGGGTGACACTGGGTGGCTCTGAGGTGACATTGAGGTGA
>NW_024966903.1:549-1050 GCF_019238085.1 Lagopus leucura
CCAATGTCCCCAACATCCCCAACATCCCACCCATGGTGACCCCCACACCCCAATGTCCCCAACGTCCCCAAGGTCCCCACCATGAAGTCCGCGTGTGCCAGGATGTCCTCGCCGTGCTCCTGTGCCACACACGGATGTGCCACCTCCACCACCAGGTCCACCCCCCTGGGGACATCGGGTGACATCAGGGCTCCGTCGGGGACATCGGAGCCCAGGGGTGGCACTGGGGTGACACTGGGATCCCCAAGGGACGTTGGGGTGACATTGGGGTCCCAAAGTGACATTGGGGTGGCGCTGAGGTGACATTGGGGTCACAGGGTGGCATTGGGGTGGCACTGAGGTGACACTGGGTGGCCTTGAGGTGACACTGTGGTGACATTGGGGTCCCAGGGTGACATTGGGGTGACACTGGGTGGCCTTGAGGTGACATTGGGGGTGACATTGGGGTCCCAGGGTGACATTGGGGTGACACTGGGTGGCTCTGAGGTGACATTGAGGTGA
>NW_024966904.1:0-1014 GCF_019238085.1 Lagopus leucura
GGCTGATTATTGACGCTGAGCTCACCCCAGTCACCAACCCCGAAAACATTAATTAATGTCGTTTACCAAAGGCGGACTAATGAGAGCTGGGGGATCTGAAGGGGGTTTCTAACAAATCCTGGGGTGTTAATTACTGTCTCGTGAATGGTTCCGGCTAATTAACATGAGGGGACTGGGGGGCCCTCGTGCCCCCCACCTCCTCCCACAGAGGAGGAGGAGTCAGCGGCGGTGGAGGAGGAGGAGGAGGAGGAGGAAGGTGAGTGTGAGCACATCAAATCCCTGCACTGACCCCAGAACCCTGCAGAATCCCTACAAACTTCGTGCACCCCCCCAAACCCCACAGACCCCCCCCAAAGACCCATGGATCTCCTCCACAACCCCACAGTCCCTCTCCCCAAATCCCCCAGACCTCTGCCTCTCAGTTATGGCTGGGGGCTGTGAGGAGCCACGCTGACCCTCTGCTCTCTCTCGCAACAGCAGAGCCTTCCAAACGTCATGAGGAGCCAGGTACGACCCTAACCCCCACCAAAACCCATCCAATGCCCCCAAATCTCTCTGCCCTCCCCCACTAATACCCTGTTTTCCCCCCTAGAAGAGGAGCGACCTCGGCCTCGGTGAGCCTCCACAAAGGGGATCTGAACATACAGCAGTGCTGCTGCCCCCCCAGCACCACTCTGACTTCTCTCCCCAACCCCCCAGGCCGGTGGTGCCCCAGTTGGCCCCCCCCAAAATCCCTGAGGGGGAGCGTGTGGACTTTGATGTGAGTGGGGGCCATCGTGGGGCTGTTATGGGGGTTGGGAGGGGACGAGAGGGGGTCGTTTTGGGGCTGGGGAGGGGCAGAAGGGGGTTGTTTTGGGGCTGGGGGTTGTTACGGGGCTGGGGGGTCTCCCTGCTCGTGGCTGTGGGTCACGGTGGGGTTGGGGTCCCCGGGGCTCACCGTGTGCCCCCCCACGTGAAGGACATCCACCGGAAGCGCATGGAAAAGGACCTGCTGGAGCTGCAGACCCTCATCGA
>NW_024966905.1:0-1511 GCF_019238085.1 Lagopus leucura
TGGGGCTCTATGGGGTTCCTATGGGGTTCCTATGGGGTTCTATGGGTCTCCTATGGGGTTCTATGGGGTTTCTATGGGGCTCTATGGGGTTCTATGGGGCTCTATGGGGTTCCTATGGGGCTCTATGGGGCTCTATGGGGCACTGTGGGGCGCTATGGGGCGCTGTGGGGTTGACCTGGCGGATGTTCTGCCCCACGTATTCGATCACTATGGGGCGCTATGGGGCGCTATGGGGCGCTGTGGGGCTCTATGGGGCGCTATGGGGCGCTGTTGGGCTCTATGGGGCTCTATGGGGCGCTATGGGGCTCTATGGGGCGCTATGGGGCTCTATGGGGCGCTGTGGGGCTCTATGGGGCTCTATGGGGTACTATGGGGCTCTATGGGGCGCTGTGGGGCACTATGGGGCTCTATGGGGCGCTGTGGGGCTCTATGGGGCTCTATGGGGCTCTATGGGGCGCTATGGGGCTCTATGGGGCTCTATGTGGCTCTATGGGGCGCTGTGGGGCTCTATGGGGCTCTATGAGGCCCTATGGGGCGCTGTGGGGCTGACCTGGCGGATGTTCTGCCCCACGTATTCCATCACTATGGGGCACTGTGGGGCTCTATGGGGCTCTATGGGGCTCTATGGGGCGCTATGGGGCTCTATGGGGCTCTATGGGGCGCTATGGGGCGCTGTGGGGCTGACCTGGCGGATGTTCTGCCCCACATATTCGATCACCATCTCGTCGGCAGCGATCGGCTCCATGGCAAACAGCCCCCATTCGTGGATTCGGCTCCGGCCAAAGCGCAGCCGCTTCTTACGGAACTGCGGGGGAACAGCGGCGTGGGGCAACGTATGGGGCGCATATAGGGCACGTATAGGGCACATATAGGGGTATATATAGGGGACATATAGGGGTGCATAAAGGGGTACATATAGGGCACGTATAGCGGTACATATAGGGCACATGTAGGGGTACATATAGGGGTGCATATAGGGAACATATGGGGCACATATAGGGGCACATATGGGGTTACATATAGGGGTACATATAAGGCACATATGGGGGCACATATAGGGCACATATAGGGGTACATACAGGTCACATATAGGGCACCTATACGGGCACCTACAAGGCACATATAGGGGCACATATAGGGCACATATAGGGCACATATAGGGTACATATAGGGGTGCATATAGGGGCGCATATAGGGGTGCATATAGGGGCACATATAGGGCACATATAGGGCATATATAGAGGCAGAAATAGGGCACATAGAAGGACACATAAAGGGGTACATGTAGGGCACATACAGGGTACATACAGGGCACATATAGGGGGCACATATAGGGGCACATATAGGGCACATACAGGGCACATAGAAGGACACATATAGGGCACATATAGGGGCACATATAGGGCACATAGGGCACATACAGGGGCACATATAAGGGGCACATATAGGGCACATATAGGGGTGCATATAGGGGCACATATAGGGGCACATATAGGGGCACATATAGGGGC
>NW_024966906.1:0-2608 GCF_019238085.1 Lagopus leucura
GAGTATGGAAAACCTCGGGCTGAGCATTGCACCTTCCTTCAACTTGCACTCTGGCCGTCACTCTGACCTGAGCTCAATCAAGCCACCAGCAGCACCAGTGTCTGCACAGCAACTGAGTGGCGGCAGCAGCACCACTTGTTGGGTGACCTCAAAGGCTTTGTGACCTCACAGAAACTGGGAGGGTTCTTAGCAGGGAAGCAGGGCGTGGCGAGCCAGATTTCATGGCTTGCTTCTCCCATGGCTGTAGCCCCACTGGGATGGAGTTACAGCATCACTGGATGAAGCAAGAGATTCACAGAATTGTAGATTCATAGAATGGCCCAGGTTGAAAAGGACCACAGCGATCATCTACTTTCAACCCCCCTGCTATACGCAGGGTCACCAACCACCAGACAAGGGAGCCACATCCCTATCTTGAATGCCTCCAGGGATGGGGCACCCACAACCTCCTTGGGCAACCTGTTCCAGTGCTTCGCCACCCTCTGAGTGAAAAAATTCCTCCTAATATCTAACCTACACCTCCCCTGTCTCAGTTTAAAGCCATTTCCTCTTGCCCTGTCACTATCCACCCTTGGAAACAGCCATTACCCCTCCTATTTACCCCTCCAATCCCTGGGAGGATTGGCTGACACGCCTGAAGGCCGTGCTGCCATTCAGCGAGACCTGGACAGGCTGGAGAGCTGGGCAAAAAAAAAAAAACGGATGAGGTTTAACAGAAGCAAGTGTAGAGTCTTGTATCTGGGGAGGAATAATTGCATGCAATGGTACAGGTTGGGGGATGACCTGCTGGAGAGGAGCTCTGCGGAGAGGGACCTGGGTGTCCTGGTGGACGACAGGTTGGCCATGAGCCAGCAGTGTGCCCTTGTGGCCAAAAAGGCCAATGGCATCCTGGGATGCATTAAAAAGAGCGTGGCCAGCAGGTCAAAGGAGGTGATCCTCCCCCTCTACTCTGCCCTGGTGAGGCCTCATCTGGAGTACTGCGTCCAGTTCTGGGCTCCCCAGTACGAAAAAGACAGGGACCTCTTGGAAAGAGTCCAGTGGAGGGCCACGAAGATGGTGAAGGGCCTGGAGCATCTCCCCTATGAAGAAAGGCTGAGTGAACTGGGTCTGTTCAGCCTTGAGAAAAGAGTCCTGATCCAGGTCTATAAATATGTAAGGTGCAGGGGGCAGAATGGCGAGGCCGGACTCTTTTCAGTGGTGAGTGGAGACAGGACAAGGGGAAGTGGCTGGAAACTGCAGCATAGGAAGTTCTGCACAAACATGCGAAGGAACTTCTTTACAGTGAGGTGACGGAGGACTGGAACAGCCTGCCCAGGGAGGTGGTGGAGTCTCCTTCTCTGGAGATGTTCAAGACCTGCCTGGATGCCTACCTGTGCGACCTGGTGTAGGGAACCTGCTTTGGCAGGGGGTTGGACTCGATGATCTCTGGAGGTCCCTTCCAACCGCTACAATTCTGTGATTCTGTGATTCTGTTTATATGCTCCTTTCAAGTACTGGAAGGCCGTGAGGGTGGTGGGACACTGGAAAAGGTTGCCCAGAGAGGCTGTTGGTGCCCCTTCTCTGGAGGCGTTCTAAGCCAGGCTGGACGGGGCTCTGAGCAACCTGGTCTAGAGGGAGGTGTCCCGGCCTATAGCAGGAGGTTTGGAACTAGGTGGTCATGAAGGTCCCTTCCAATCCAAACCATCCTGTGATTCCATGATCTACCTGTCCACTGGGGCTCAGGAGGCTGTGATCCAAAATGCTTAGTAAGGAGTATCTGCCAGCACAGGGATGTTGCTGACCTATGCTTGCCCTCAGTGCTGTGTTCATGGGCAGTAGGGCTGGGTGGTATTACCAGCAGTCAGTGGCACTCTTCAGTGTTCAGGTTTCTTTGTGGTGAAAATATGCTTGATGCGTTCAGACCAGACAGTTTTGGAGTACTACTGAAAATGTCTTTCCTTTGGGCTACAGTTCACTATTTCAGGCACCACGGTGTTCAGAAAAGAACTCGTTACCAGAAAATGAGGTGGAAAGAAGTCATTACTTTAGAATCACCCTCTCTCATGCTGCAAGAGAACAAGAGAAAGCCAATGCATGCTTTTGTTCTAATAAAAGCAAACATATTCATTCTAGAAATAATAATATTGAGCAGTCATAATAATATTGTGTTGGGGGATATTGTTTAATGAGAACTGTTGGTGATAGTTGGATGGTGGAACTGAATGATCTTGTAGGTCTTTTCCAGCTTTCTGGATTCTGTTTCCTTCCGGCCTTGTTTTTTGTGGAGTTAGGGATGGCTTCCTGCTCGTTTCCCGTGCTGTAGCCATGCCCTCCCTGTGCGCAGTGATGGCACAGGTGTCTTGGTGTCTTGGCCGGATCCCCTTCAGTTTACAGCTGCTCCGGAGCTACTTGGGATGTGCTGGTATGCAGAGAAAAGTCTCTGTTTTCTTCCCCATCTTCTCATGATTTTGCCGTCTCTCGGCTCCTGGGAAGATCCTCCTGCAGGTAGCGGTGTTTGGTATGTTCCAGGAATATCTCCATCAAGGCAGGGTTTGCCTTCAGTTGGCAGAGCAGCTTGCAGGGTTTGCAGGAGCGGTTCTGGCAGTATGTCTCTGGGGCAGCTGAGAGT
>NW_024966907.1:0-443 GCF_019238085.1 Lagopus leucura
CTTATGGGGTTTGGGGTCCCATTTCTGGTCTGGGGTCCCATCTATGGGGTTTGGGATCCCATTTATGGGGTCAGAGTCCCATTTATGGGGTCAGGGTCCCATCTATGGGGTCAGGGTCCCATGTATGGGGTCAGGGTCCCATTTATGGGGTCTGGGGTCCCATCTATGGGGTTTGGGGTCACAGTTATAGGGTCAGGGTCCCATCTATGGGGTCAGGGTCCCATCTATGGGGTTTGGGGTCCCAGTTATAGGATCAGGGTCCCATCTATGGGGTGTGGGATCCCATCTATGGGATCAGGGTCCCATCTATGGGATTTGGGGTCCCATGTACAGGGCTTGGGGTCCCATCTATGGTTTGGGGTCCCATCTATGGGGTCAGGGTCCCATCTATGGGTCTTGGGGTCCCAGTTATAGGATCAGGGTCCCATCTATGGGGTGTGGGA
>NW_024966907.1:543-1431 GCF_019238085.1 Lagopus leucura
TTGGGGTCCCAGTTATAGGATCAGGGTCCCATCTATGGGGTGTGGGATCCCATCTATGGGATCAGGGTCCCATCTATGGGATTTGGGGTCCCATGTACAGGGCTTGGGGTCCCATCTATGGTTTGGGGTCCCATTTATGGGGTCAGGGTCCCATCTATGGGGTTTGGGGTCCTATCTATGGTTTGGGATCTCATTTATGGGGTCAGGGTCCCATTTATGGGGTCAGGGTCCCAGCGATGGGGTTTGGGGTCCCATTTCTGGTTTGGGGTCCCATTTATAGGATCAGGGTCCCAGTTATGGGGCCAGGGTCCCATTTATGGGGTTTGGGGTCCCATTTATGGGGTCAGAGTCCCATCTATGGGGTCAGGGTCCCAGTTATAGGATCAGGGTCCCATCTATGGGGTGTGGGATCCCATCTATGGGATCAGGGTCCCATCTATGGGATTTGGGGTCCCATGTACAGGGCTTGGGGTCCCATCTATGGTTTGGGGTCCCATTTATGGGGTCAGGGTCCCATCTATGGGTTTTGGGATCCCATTTATGGGATCAGGGTCCATCTATGGTGTTTGGGATCCCATTTATGGGGTCAGGGTCCCATTTATAGGATCAGGGTCCCATCCATGGCTTGGGGTCCCATTTATGGGGTCAGGGTCCCATTTATGGGGTCAGGGTCCCATCTATGGGGTCAGGGTCCCATGTATGGGGTTTGGGGTCCCATTTCTGGTTTGGGGTCCCATCTATGGGGTTTGGGATCCCATTTATGGGGTCAGGGTCCCACTTATGGGGTCTGGGGTCCCACTTATGGGGTCAGGGTACCATCTATGGGGTTTGGGGTCCCATTTCTGGTTTGGGGTCCCATCTATGGCTTGGGGTCCCATTTATGGGGTC
>NW_024966908.1:0-1017 GCF_019238085.1 Lagopus leucura
GGGGGGGGGATTTTGGGGTGCAGACTACCCCCTCCTGATCCCTCTGTGCAGCCAAGGGGGAGATGTTGGGCTGCTTCGGGTTGACGGAGCCCAACCACGGCAGCGACCCTGGGAGCATGGAGACGAGAGCGCGCTACGACAAAGCCACCAAGAGCTACCGCCTGCGGGGCACCAAGACCTGGTGAGACCCCCCACCCCAAAGCCATCGCTGGGGGGGGGGGAAGCCCCCCCTGGGTCCCCCCGGCCCCCCCCCCCCCCATTGCACCTTTAGGATCACCAACGCCCCCGTGGCTGAGCTGTGCGTGGTGTGGGCCGTGTGCGAGGAGGACCGGCAGATCCGGGGTTTCCTGCTGGAGCGCGGCATGGCGGGGCTCAGCACCCCTAAAATCGAGGGCAAGTTCTCGCTGCGAGCCTCCGCTACCGGCATGATCGTGATGGATGATGTGGAAGTGCCGGAAGAGAACGTGCTGCCCGGCATCAAGGGGCTGGGGGTAAGGGGAGGGGGGGGATGCTGGTGATGGTGGGAGAGTGGGGGGTGAAAGCCAGCATTGGGACCCCCGCTGACGGCCGCCCCTCAGGGTCCCTTCAGCTGCTTGACCCACGCTCGCTATGGCATCGCATGGGGCGCGCTGGGTGCTGCGGAAACGTGCCTGGAGACGGCTCGGCAGTACACCATGGACAGGTAATGGGGAGATGGGAGGCACGACAGACCCCACCCCCACTGTGCTGTCCCGACCCCCCCCCCCCTCCCCAGCTCTCTGTGCCCCCCATGTGCCGCAGGAAGCAGTTCGGGGTGCCCTTGGCCCGTAATCAGCTGGTGCAGAAGAAGCTGGCGGACATGATGACGGAGATCGCGCTGGGGCTGCATGCCTGCCTGCGGCTGGGCCGCCTCAAAGACGAGGGCAGGTGAGCGGCTGCGGTGGGGGGAGCTGAGAGGGGGGGACCTGCGGTGGGGAGATCTGCAATGGGGGGACCTGCAATTTGGGGACCTGCGATAGGGAGACCTGTGGTGGGGGG
>NW_024966909.1:0-3712 GCF_019238085.1 Lagopus leucura
CTCAAGGCATTATTTGTATGACTATAACCACTATAGAGTTCTTTACCTTTCTTTCAACTAAACAGCCCTTTGAAGCGCATTAATTCCTCCATATGCATTAGAATTGAAAAATCAAAGCAGCAAAACTATTTCCTGAGATGCTTTGGTGAGTCATTGGATCAGCACAGGACTCTGAGTCCCCAAGAACCCAGTGTCGTGTTATGCATTTCATGACTCTAGCTCATCTTTACTACTGATCTTCTCTGTGCTGAGCTTTATAGAGAGAAGGATTATAAGCCATTGACTATTCAGATTTGCTCAGTAACTTGTTTAATGAGACCATTCCAGTGGAATTACAAAGGCTATTGTCCCCCTTTTCTAAACACTAAATCGTGGCTAAGATATTCATGACCAGTTTCTCTAAAGAGCTTAGAACTCCATATTAAAATGCCCTGTAGATAATCTCCCTCCAAATGACTCACTTCAATAGGCACGAAAAAATAGTTCTTCACTAGTTACCTCAAGCTCTCTGCATGATTCCTTATCGTTAAGAAACACCTCTCATTTCTTTTGTGTTTTTCCTCTAATTCAGTGCCTAATCTCTGATACCATTCATGCCCATTTTTCTTGAGTTCATTTTAAAGCAACTTGAGTAATCTGTAATAGACATAATGGAAAGTCCACTTCTAAGTGGAAACCTTTCCCATAAACCATGTAGATTTAAACTTTTTCAAAGTTTTCTGTTTATTTATCTGAGTTACTGAAAGAGCAACAAACATTGAACTTGTCACATCATTTCTTCAACTGTTGGAAGTAAACTTTGCTTTCAACTTTTTATGCCCTATCAAGAGACTTTTGGTTGGCTTTGAAAGTAAATGCCAGCGCTGAATAAGGTTGTGCATAATCCTTTAAATCATTTCTGTAGAATTTTCACCTAAAATTTTACTCATCAGTACTAATTAGAGACCATCCAGCATTAAATCACATAGAAAAGAGATATTATGGTAGTCAGAGCAAATTCAAACTTACCCAATTCACCAAGAAGAGCAAATGAAGAGATGAGGTTGGAAGAGCTGTGAGTGCAGAGTGCTTTTATACAGCACAGACTGCCTGAGGGGTGAGAGGCTGGTTTTGTGAACATCAAGTTAATAAGCTGACATGACACATTTTTTTGTATTGATACCTCCATAAAGTGATGAAATTCTCTTGCTTTCTGCTTTTGCTTATTGCTTGATTCCAATTATCACGCAACATAACACGTTACATCACGCAAGGGTCTTTGATCTGAAACAGTGATGGGTGAAATGAGCGCATCTTTCATCCTAAAACATGATTCATGAAACTAATATCAGTTTTCTATCCTCTTTGGAGTTGCACCATGTAGTAAGCTGCTTATACGTAGTTAATGCTTCTTTTGCTGTGTCGTACAATATGATACTTTATCACAAATAACCTGCTGAGAGTTCCAAGTGCCTTACATAAGGCTACATTGAACAGACAAATTTTGGATGTTCAAAACATAAATCAAATACCATTTGCAGCTGTTAAAGGGTTTCTTCCACTCTTTCATTTGTATTTCCAACAGGTAAAAAACCTCACCTTTAAGATATCAGTGTCTGAAGTGCCGCTGAAGTAACACTAAGTGGACAGATGCCCTGTGAATATCAGAAATAAACATTCAGATACTCAAAACACTCAGCTTAGTTTATTCTACTCCATGAGTTTGAAAAGGTACATTTTCCTGAGATTCAATTAATTTCTAGCTTGCTTGATCCTGGAGTCTTTGATCCTGGTCTACAACTGATCTTGCATGAAAGATGATGATTGACAGCATCTCTCAGCAGAAAGCAATTATTAGCTGGGAAACCACTGGAAAAGGAAAATAGTGGCATTTGCTGAGGTTTCTTTCTTTACAGCATTGTTTTAATACCATATCATTATGATGGTTATCGTAATCATCATAATTATCAACCTAGTAATCTTCATATCACATATTGTTTCTAAATTATGAGCTTTTCCACATCAGGAGGTTTCCTGTACTATAATACTGAAAACTATCCTCAAGTTTTATGAGGACATTCCAATGGGCTTTCAAATATCTCACCAACAATCATTACCACTTTGTGCGCACTGAGTCAGTATTACATTAAAAACTCGGATGCAAACACTTCCCTATTATGAGAGGTTATCACATTGAAATATATAGGTTAAGGTCACTTGGGTCTTTAAAGTAATCAGTTTGTGGTTTATAACACTTCTTGGAACTTTGACTTTCTATCTGAAAGCTCATTTCCACGTTATTGAAGCATGCATTTGTCCACAAGAAGTAATGTCCATGTGTTAAACAGTTAACAACGAGATGACAACCCATGGTATGATAGTTGCTGCCTTCATGTCATATCAAAATAATATAAAGGAAAGTCAGTTTTGATGGAAAAGACCTCAAAACTCCATTTCCAGAGAGGTCTGTGATTACCAGCTGAAGTATTCCTCTGTTCCCAAGACTGAAAGACAGCTGGTAGAGAGTTCTCCAAAAGTCACTAAAAGACACTTCTTATTTCCTGATCATTGCAATTACCCAGTGATGCGTGTTTGGAGGTATAAGCATTAAGCCTGCAAAAAGCCTTCAGCCTTCATTGGAGCTCCTAAATAAATTTAATTTTCTCTGTGGGTAAACTATCACCTCAACTGATTACACTAAAAGACACTGTGAATGGATAAAAGGAAATTACTGTTCTGTCATTTTAATAATGTATGGCTAAAATAAGTTGAGTCAGCTTGCTTGATCCCCTAAAGAGCAATGAAATAAAAAAATTACTCCTGGAGATGATGGAGAGGTCTGCAGTGGAGCATGCACGTCACGCTATGTGTGGGTTTGAAGCGCCTGCAATGTGCAAACCAAAAAGCAAAAACAATTTCAGCACTTAGAAGAACTGCGTGTCCCACAGTTTGGGGTTGGTACCTAATTATGAACTCAAGCACGGGATGCCTAACATCCCCCAGGCAATGGAAGGAACTGTATAAAAGCTCTCTCCTCCAGGTTCTTCTATCCACTTCTCTCGCCTTACTCGCCTTTGTGAATTGGGTAAGTCAGATTTCTTTCAAGCTGCCAAGATTGACTTGTTGCAAACTTTTGGTTTGAACTTAGAACAAGTGCTCTTCAGGCCTGCCAGATTGTGAGAGATCTGTGATTGATTGTTTATGAAAATAGTGCTTATTTTTTTCATTTACATGAGAGCTCTTGTGGAGCTAGGCTCCAGAAAAAGACTTTGAGGGTATTTTAAGCAGTTTAGATTCCCAGGCTTCTAAGATCTTAATGTTGAAAAGGATTTCCTTGACTATCTACAATTATATATACTATTTTAAGACAAAGAATAGTTCATAGACATAGTCAGAATTATGGCAATGTTCAACAGATTTCTACTGGTAGCAAAGAAGTATGTACTCAACTGATACTCACCTTGTACTACTGAAATTAGCTCACCTGCAAATAACAAAAATCACATTTGAAAAGGATGTGAATTTGCCATATTAAGGTGAAGACCATTCTTCAAACTGCAATGCAAAAGAGAATAGTGATAGAATTTGTGTACTTCCCAGATTTATTACAGATGCCCTGCTGGACTCCTTCATCACAATCTAATTTTTGTTATTTCTCTAATGCTAACATAAAGGCCCATGTTTTGCAGATTGACCTCCATTCCTAAGAGATGTCCTGCTACGACCTGTGCCC
>NW_024966910.1:0-1651 GCF_019238085.1 Lagopus leucura
GGGAGAACCACATGTGGGGCAATGGGAGAACACAACGGGAAGGGCAATGGGAGAACCACATGTGGGGCAATGGGAGAACACAACGTAAAGAGGAATGGGAGAACCACATGTGGGGCAATGGGAGAACCCTATGGAGGGCAATGGGAAACCCTATGGGGGGCAATGGGGAAACCCAATGTGAAGGGCAACGGGAAACACAACGGGAAGGGCAATGGGAGAACCACATGTGGGGCAATGGGAGAACACAACGGGAAGAGGAATGGGAGAACCACATGTGGGGCAATGGGAGAACACAACGGGAAGGGCAATGGGAGAACCACATGTGGGGCAATGGGAGAATCCTATGGGGGGCAATGGGGAAACCCAACAGGGGGCAATGGGAAACCCAATGTGAAGAGGAATGGGAGAACCACATGTGGGGCAATGGGAGAACCCTATGGGGGGCAATGGGAAACCCTATGTGAAGAGGAATGGGAGAACCCTATGGGGGGCCATGGGAGAACCCCATGTGGGGCAATGGGGAAACCCAATGTGATGAGGAATGGGAGAACCACATGTGGGGCAATGGGAGAACACTATGGGGGGCAATGGGAGAACCCCATGTGGGGCAATGGGAGAATCCTATGGGGGGCAATGGGGAAACCCAACAGGGGGCAATGGGAAACCCAATGTGAAGAGGAATTGGAGAACCACATGTGGGGCAATGGGAGAACCCTATGGGGGGCAATGGGGAAACCCAACAGGGGGCAATGGGAAACCCAATGTGAAGAGGAATTGGAGAACCACATGTGGGGCAATGGGAAACCCTATGGGGGGCAATGGGAAACCCTATGGAGGGCAATGGGAAAACCAATGTGAAGAGGAATGGGAGAACCCTATGGGGGGCCATGGGAGAACCCTATGGGGGGCCATGGGAGAACTCTGTGTGGGGCCATGGGGAAACCCAATGTGAAGGGCAACGGGAAAACACAATGGGAAGAGCAATGGGAGAACACAACGTAAAGAGGAATGGGAGAACCACATGTGGGGCAATGGGACAACCCTATGGGGGGCAATGGGAAACCCTATGTGGGGCAATGGGAGAACCACATGTGGGGCAATGGGAGAACCCAACGTGAAGAGGAATGGGAGAACCCCATGTGGGGCAATGGGAGAACCCTATGGGGGGCAATGGGGAAACCCAACAGGGGGCAATGGGAAACCCAATGTGAAGAGGAATGGGAGAACCCAATGTGGGGCAATGGGAGAACCCTATGGGGGGCCATGGGAGAACCCCATGTGGGGCAATGGGAGAACACAACATAAAGAGGAATGGGAGAACCACATGTGGGGCAACGGGAAACACAACGGGAAGGGCAATGGGAGAACCCCATGTGGGGCAATGGGGAAACCCA
The DNA here is from genome assembly GCF_019238085.1 of Lagopus leucura. Taxonomy (NCBI): domain Eukaryota; kingdom Metazoa; phylum Chordata; class Aves; order Galliformes; family Phasianidae; genus Lagopus; species Lagopus leucura. The sequence continues at coordinate 1,395 of NW_024966910.1, forward strand.
ATGTGTAGAGGAATGGGAGAACCCGATGTGGGGCAATGGGAGAACCCTATGGGGGGCAATGGGGAAACCCAACAGGGGGCAATGGGAAACCCAATGTGAAGAGGAATGGGAGAACCCCATGTGGGGCAATGGGAGAACCCTATGGGGGGCAATGGGGAAACCCAACAGGGGGCAATGGGAAACCCAATGTGAAGAGGAATGGGAGAAGCCCATGTGGGGCAATGGGAGAACTCTGTGTGGGGCCATGGGGAAACCCA
>NW_024966910.1:1661-3434 GCF_019238085.1 Lagopus leucura
AATGGGAAGAGCAATGGGAGAACACAACGTAAAGAGGAATGGGAGAAGCCCATGTGGGGCAATGGGAGAACTCTGTGTGGGGCCATGGGGAAACCCAATGTGAAGGGCAACGGGAAAACACAATGGGAAGAGCAATGGGAGAACACAACGTAAAGAGGAATGGGAGAACCCCATGTGGGGCAATGGGAGAACCCTATGGGGGGCAATGGGGAAACCCAATGTGAAGAGGAATGGGAGAACCCAATGTGGGGCAATGGGAAACCCTATGGGGGGCAATGGGAGAACCCTATGGAGGGCAACAGGAAAACCAATGTGAAGAGGAATGGGAGAACCCAATGTGGGGCAATGGGAGAACCCTATGGGGGGCAATGGGAAACCCTATGTGAAGAGGAATGGGAGAACCCTATGGGGGGCCATGGGAGAACCCTATGGGGGGCCATGGGAGAACCCCATGTGGGGCAATGGGAGAACACAACATAAAGAGGAATGGGAGAACCACATGTGGGGCAACGGGAAACACAACGGGAAGGGCAATGGGAGAACCACATGTGGGGCAATGGGAGAACACAACGTAAAGAGGAATGGGAGAACCACATGTGGGGCAATGGGAGAACCCTATAGGGGGCAATGGGAGAACCCTATGGAGGGCAATGGGAAAACCAATGTGAAGAGGAATGGGAGAACCACATGTGGGGCAATGGGAAACCCTATGTGAAGAGGAATGGGAGAAGCCCATGTGGGGCAATGGGAGAAGCCCATGTGGGGCAATGGGGAAACCCAATGTGAAGAGGAATGGGAGAACCCCATGTGGGGCAATGGGAGAAGCCCATGTGGGGCAATGGGAGAACTCTGTGTGGGGCAATGGGGAAACCCAATGTGAAGAGGAATGGGAGAACCACATGTGGGGCAATGGGAGAACCCCATGTGGGGCAATGGGGAAACCCAATGTGAAGAGGAATGGGAGAACCCCATGTGGGGCAATGGGGAAACCCAATGTGGGGCAATGGGAGAACCCGACCTGAAGAGGAATGGGAGAATCCTATGTAGGGCATTGGGAAACCCTATATGGGGCAATGGGGAAACCCAATGTGTAGAGGAATGGGAGAACCCGATGTGGGGCAATGGGAAACCCAACGTGAAGAGGAATGGGAGAACCCCATGTGGGGCAATGGGAGAAGCCTATGGGGGGCAATGGGGAAACCCAACAGGGGGCAATGGGAAACCCAATGTGAAGAGGAATGGGAGAACCCTATAGGGGGCAATGGGAAACCCAATGTGAAGGGCAACGGGAAACCACAACGGGAAGAGCAATGGGAGAACACAACGTAAAGAGGAATGGGAGAACCACATGTGGGGCAACGGGACAACCCTATGGGGGGCAATGGGAGAACCCTATGGAGGGCAATGGGAAAACCAATGTGAAGAGGAATGGGAGAACCCAATGTGGGGCAATGGGAAACCCTATGGGGGGCAATGGGGAAACCCTATGTGGGGCAATGGGAGAACCCTACGTGAAGAGGAATGGGAGAACCCCACAGGGAGCAGTGGGAGAACCCAATGCCCAACGTGAAGAGCAATGGGCAATCCTATATGGGGCAATGGGAGAACCCAAAAGGGATCAATGGGAGAACCCAAAAGGGATCAATGGGAGAACCCAAAAGGGACCAATGGGAGAACCCAAAAGGGATCAATGGGAGAACCCAAAAGGGACCAATGGGAGAACCCAAAAGGGACCAATGGGAGAACCCAAAAGGGACCAATGGGAGAACCCAA
>NW_024966911.1:0-606 GCF_019238085.1 Lagopus leucura
ACCACACCCCCCCCTGTAGCCCCCCCATACCCTCCACGGTGACGCTGTGTGTCCCCCTGGCCGCCCCCCTCCCGTTCTCAGCCACGCATTCGTATTCCCCGTCGTCGCTCTCCGTCACCCCCCACAGCCGCAGGGTTTTGTTGAAGTTCTCCAGCGCCGCCCGGGGGGGGGAGGGGGCCGTTCAGCCGCCGCCATCGGACCCATGGGGTGGGGCTGGGGGGGGGGGGGGGCAACCGACACCTATAGAGCCCTATACAGGCCCTATAGATCCCCCTGGAGCCCCTATAGACTCCAGATAGAGCCCTATCTCTATAGAGCCCTATGGAGCCCTACACCTAGAGAGTCCTATAGACCCCCAGTAGAGCCCCTGTAGAGCCCTACCCCTATAGAGCCCTATGGAGCCCCTATAGACTCCCTATAGAGCCCTATAGAGCCCTACCTCTATGGAGCCCTATGGAGCCCTGTACAGACCCTATAGAACCCCCTATAGACTCCCTCTAGAGCCCCTGTAGAGACCCATAGAGACCCTACAGAGCCCTACCCCTATAGAGCTCAATACAGCCTTATACAGACCCTATAGAGCCCTATAGACCCCTATAGAAAGGT
>NW_024966911.1:616-1097 GCF_019238085.1 Lagopus leucura
TAGAGAGTCCTATAGACCTCCTCTATAGAGCCCCTATAGAGCCCTACCCCTATAGAGCCTTTATAGAGCCCTAGGAGCCCCTATAGAGTCCCTATGGAGCCCTACCTCTATAGAGCCCAATGGAGCCCCTATAGAGTCCCTATGGAGCCCTACCTCTATAGAGCCCTATGGAGCCCTACACCTAGAGAGTCCTATAGACCCCCAGTAGAGCCCCCATAGAGCCCTACCCCTATAGAGCCCTATGGAGCCCCTATAGACTCCCTAAAGAGCCCCTATAGAGACCTACCCCTATGGAGCCCCATGGAGCCCTGTACAGACCCTATAGAGCCCTATGGAGCCCCTATAGACTCCCTATAGAGTCCCTACAGAGCCCTATCTCTATAGAACCCTATGGTGCCCTGTACAGACCCTACAGAACCCCCTATGGACTCCCTATAGAGCCCCTGTAGACACCTATAGAGACCCTACAGAGCCCTACCCC
>NW_024966912.1:0-715 GCF_019238085.1 Lagopus leucura
GATTACCACATCTATTAGAATATTTAAACCATATGTCTGGGGTTCGGTGCTCCCAGCCCCACAGTGCAGGCACACACTGCCCAGCAAGGCTTCTGCTCCTGCTGGCAGTAAGCTGCCAGCATTGCAGGGAGGGGAGGGCTGTGTCCCTGTCTTGATGTGGCAAATTGGGCATTTCTTTGTTCTTTTATGGCAGCATCTAACCAGGGACCCTGATGTCTTATGTCAGTAATACCAGAGGCATCCACCGCCCTGCTGCCAGCAGCAGTTGGAAGAACGCTGCATCCCAAAGAAATGGAGGTGAGTATCATGGAACTGTAGAACCACAGAATCAAGGAACCATAGAACCATGGAACCACAGAACCATAGAACCATGGAACCATAGAACCAGAGAACCATAGAACCACAGAACCATGGAACCACAGAACCATAGAACCACAGAACCATAGAACCATAGAACCACAGAACCACAGAACCATGGAACCATAGAACCATAGAACCATAGAACCACAGAACCATGGAACCATGGAACCACAGAACCATAGAACCATAGAACCACAGAACCATAGAACCATGGAACCACAGAACCATAGAACCACAGAACCAGAGAACCATAGAACCACAGAACCATAGAACCACAGAACCATAGAACCACAGAACCATAGAACCACGGAACTATAGAACCATGGAACCATAGAACCACAGAACCACAGAACCA
>NW_024966912.1:815-1813 GCF_019238085.1 Lagopus leucura
GAACCAGAGAACCATAGAACCACAGAACCATAGAACCATAGAACCATGGAACCACAGAACCATAGAACCACAGAACCAGAGAACCATAGAACCACAGAACCATAGAACCACAGAACCATAGAACCACAGAACCATAGAACCACGGAACTATAGAACCATGGAACCATAGAACCACAGAACCACAGAACCATGGAACCATAGAACAATAGAACCATGGAACCACAGAACCATAGAACCATAGAACCATAGAACCATAGAACCACAGAACCACAGAACCATAGAACCATAGAACCATGGAACCATAGAACCATAGAACCATAGAACCGTAGAACCACAGAACCGTAGAACCACAGAACCATAGAACCATAGAAACACATAACCATAGAAACACAGAACCACAGAACCACAGAACCATAGAACCATAGAACCACAGAACTGTAGAACCACAGAACCACAGAACCATGGAACCATAGAACCACAGAACCATAGAACCATAGAACCATGGAACCATAGAACCATGGAACCACAGAACCATAGAACCACAGAACCATAGAACCACAGAACCATAGAACCACAGAACCATAGAACCATAGAAGCATAGAACCACAGAACCATAGAACCACGGAACCATGGAACCATAGAACAGGAGAACCACAGAACCAAAGAACCATAGAACCATGGAACCAAAGAACCATAGAACCACAGAACCATAGAACCATAGGACCACGGAACCTTAGAACCATGGAACCATAGAACCACAGAATCATGGAACCATAGAACCATAGAACCATAGAACCATAGAATCATAGAACCACAGAACCACGGAACCACAGAACCACAGAACTATAGAACCATAGAAACACAGAACCATAGAACCACAGAACCATAGAACCATAGAAACATAGAACCATGGAACCATACAACAGGAGAACCACAGAACCAAAGAACCATAGAACCATAGAACCACAGAACCATAGAACCACAGAACCATAGAACCA
>NW_024966913.1:0-4704 GCF_019238085.1 Lagopus leucura
GCTGAATTTATGTATCTAACATAACTCTACCAGTTAAATAGAAATTCTTCAGTATCTCCAATTCTAGTTGTATAAGGAAACAACTTCAAATTTTTTTGCCCCGAGATGAGCGTGAAGACCCAGACAGAGGGCCTGCCCAGAAATGTGGAATGCCTGAGAACTCTGCTGCCGGGGGCAGGACGGGATGGACTCAAGCTGCGTGAGGTGGACGGGTTGCTCAGCCTGCTGCTGTAGCTTAGGGAGGAGGTAAAGAGATTAAGAACCATCAGAGAATGTGAGAGGGAGAGAGACTGGCGGTGTGACTCCCGGGGCAGGAAGCAGAGATTGCAACCCCCGAACTGTGGTGGACCCGCTCCCTTGCCATGGTCAAATCGAGAGAGCCAACTTGAGAAGACCGGAGGAATGGCATCAGGTCCCAGCTCGGAGACGAGGTGACTCCCATCCCGTCCTACCTCGGTTCCCCAGGTGGCTCTGTGTCACAGCCTTGAAGCACTGAAGGCCGAGAATAAGGTGGAATAGATGGGTGAGTGGATGAGTTCCGGAAGTATTGGTCAGTTCTTGGTTGAACATGAGCCAGCAGTGTGCCGAAGTGGCAAGGAAGGCCAGTGTCATCCTGGCCTATACCAGAAATAGTTGTCAGCAAGATCAGTGAAGAAGCCCTTGTGAGGCCGCAGCTCAAGTTCAGCTTTGAGCACCTGGAGTGTTTCCGAGAAGGGCAAGGAAGCTGTTGAGTGGTGCCGGGCACAGCCCTTGTAAGGAGCAGCTCAGTGAGCTGGGGTTGTTCACTCTGGAGAAGAGGCAGCTCGGGGGTGAGCTTATTGCTCTCTACGACTACGCGAAGAGAGGTTGTGGTGAGATGGGGATTGGCCTCTTCTCACCCATAGCTAGCAATCGGACTAGACTAGAGGGAAATGGCCTCAAGTTTTGCTCTGCCAGGGGAGATTCCAGGTTGAACGTGAGGAAACAATTCTCTGAGAGAGTGCTCAGGCACTGGAACAGGCTACCCGGTGAACTGGTGAAGTCATCATCCTTAGAGGTGTTCAAGGAACCTTTAGAGGTTGGACTGAGGCAAGTGGTATTGTGGAAAATGCTGACAATAGCTGGACAGTTGTACCGGGTGATCCGGAAGGTCTTTTCCAGCCTTTGTGATTCTATGACTTTCTCTCCTGCAGACGAGCAGGAACACATCCCAGTATCAGGGAGCTCTTCTCGTCAGGACTACTGCCGAACAATTCTCCCCCCAAGCCTGTATGTTCAGGTGGAATTACCCTGAACCCAGTGCAGCACTTTGTTCTTAGCCTTGTTGAACTGCCAGAGGTCTATAGGGATCCACCTCTCCAACCTGATAAGGTCTCTCTGGATGGCATCCGTTACCACTGCGTGTTGACTGCACCGCACAGCTCGGTGATGACCACAGACACGCTGAGGGTGTTACCCTATCGCACTGTCCGTGTCATCAGTAAAGATGTTCAATATCGTTAGCCCTTTTAGTAAGCTTTGTGGAGCACAACTTGTTTCCACTGCTCTCCACATGGACATCGTGCTGCTGACCACAACCATCTACCGATTTCTTAGCCACTGAGTAATTTGGTTGTCAAATCCATTCTTCCCCTCTGTAATAAGAGCCAAGGCTGTAATGCAGAACAGTGAAAAATCTTTTCCACAAGATCAGGTCAATTATGTCTGTTCTTATGTAATGTTCCAACGCTGTAATTCCATGATGAAATGCCACCAGATTTGTCGGGCGTGATTTGTCCCGAGTGAAACGTCGTTGTCTGTCCTCGGGTAGCTTTTTGTTTAACATATAACTTACGGGAGCTTCCAGCGGGATCTTCTCCATTACCACGCAAAGCACGGAGGTGAGACTGCTGACGTGCCGTTTTCAAGTCCTCCTTTCTGGCTTTGTTACAAGTGGGAAGTTGTCGGCGCTCAGTAGAGTTAGAGAGCTCTCTCGGTTTCTTGTAGCATCAGAACAGATCTTCTTCACTGTGTTCAACATACATCTTATATACAACCCACTTACAAACAGTAAGGTCCTCTATTTAGTGAATATTCACTATTTAGTGAATTGGCGCTAACTTCTCCCAAACAGCAGTGGTAAAGGATGAAAAGTTTCCCAATTGTGATAAAGTCAACAGCGCGTACAAGAGAACCTCCTGGTGATCCATAGGTGCTGTCGACTCTTCGTATTTCATTTCACTCTCCCCACCCAGCCTTCACAGGGATAAGGTCTAAAAAGGTGGTGATATTTGGTGTCTCACTCACATCTACATCTTCCCCCTCAGGAATTTTTTTTTTTTTTCCAGCTTTTTCAGCCTGTGGGAACTTCTCCTAGAACTTCTTCAGACTTCTCGAACATGACGGATAGCAGTTCAGCAGCTTCAACTTCCGGTTCTCTCACGACCCTCAGGACCCACTAACTTTCGTACTTTCAGCTTCCTTAGACGGTCTCAAACTCAACCTTCTCCTACAGTAGATGGTACTCCGTTTTCTCAATGCCGAACATCGGATTGTTTAAACTGAGGAGCGTGAATGAAGCACTTGACAGAGTCAGGTTTAGGCAAGAATGGCATTCTGTGCTTCAGGACTTTAACATTCCCAGGTAAATAAAGAAGAGGGTCCGCATTTTCCCTACCCTTCCTTTGTCATCAACGTTCCTGCGGAAGACACTCCTCCTGTCTTCGGTGACCTTGGCCACATTCAAATACACCTGCGATTTAACTGTCTTAATTTTCCCTCGCTGCTCAAATAATGTCTGTGTATTCCGCCCACAGTTTTCGCTCTTGCTTTTACCCTTTCTAGGCTTCCGTTTTTGACTGTTTGAGTTTGGTAAGGAGCTTCTTGTTCATCCACGCAGGCTTCCTTCATACTTCTCTAACCCCTCGTGTCCGTTCCCCACGATACGCACAACTGACTGGAGGCATTTAGGCTGACTCTTGAGTAAGCTGACTTACTGCCTTGCGTGGTTGGAATGTTTTTATGTTTCAGTTCAGAAGCTCTCCTGCTGACCTGTGATGTTTCTCTGTTTACTGGGGCACCTATTGCTTCCACTGACATCAGAGCGATAGGAATAAAACGTCTTGAGTTTCCCCTTCGCCGGGAACTTTAAACTCTGCTCACCACCTTGGCAAGCCTGTTCCTGAAGATGCTGTTCTTCTCTGTCAGATGCACTTCATCAGTCTCTAGCTGAGTTTGTCAAGGAAAGTTCACGATGTAAACAGCTGAATTCCCGGCTGTAGAATCAGTCCTGTAACCATTTTGTTCATTCTCCTGATTCAACTGGCTCGTTCCAACTATTTCCCTTCAGCTGGGATGGGAACTTAAGAAAGAAAAAAAGCGCTATCTGCTCTCCGGTGTCCTTTACTATCACTCACACACCGCTCACAGATCTCTATGGTTTTTCTCAGTCTTCTCTTGGCTGTCTCACTGATGTCAACTTGAAACAACAGCACTAAACAAACTGCATGAAGCTTTTTAGTTTCTGGCTGCCATCCCTCTGAAGAGACCCCAGTAAGCAGTGTAACGTCTCAAGACAGGGCAGCTGTCAACTGATCTTTCCCCGCAGAGCTCTCACAGGAGAACCACTTCCTGGTGTCACCCACTCTCTCTTTTCCAGTTCTGCCTATTCCTGCATGTTGGCTGGTTGGTTCTGTATTTTTTTATACAGTCATGTAAGTGTATTTTTGCCTCAACTACAACGGGCTTGTTTAAACAGGAATCTCTGAGCACCGCAATGATGCAAATAATATGGCAGACAGATTACTTTTTCACCTAACTAAAGACCAAGAAGCAAACCTGTAAAAAAAAAATCCTGAAACAATAGTGTATGCGTACGTAATGTGTTGTCTTGGAAAAGAAATCGTTAAGCCAGGCGATATACTAACCACTTTAACTTTGCGTGTATATCAACTGCATTCTAAGCTGTTTACATGGTACTAGATAGCATTTGTTGCTGTCGTGGCAGAGGTTTTTTTCTCCTCAAATTTAGGAGAACTGTAAATTCTTGTAAATACTATGAAATACTGCGAAAGCATAAAGGAAAACATTTGAAGATCCTTCACTAGAGTTAGGAATTCTATTTAGAACTCCTGTTTGCTTTGATCTTATCTTATGCAGTATATCCTAAAGCTAAGTACATTCTCAGCAGTCTACTATTACATATCGTTTCGGTAAGTTTATTTTGTCTTCTAATCTCCTTTTCCTTTAATTGTAGCTTGTAATGTTTTCTGTTGCATTGGAACAATGCCATAAGCTTTGATAACGTCAAGGTATTCGAAAATGCACTTCATTACGGGTTTACAGAAAGATGATCGTTTTTCCAAATACGCCGTAAGAAAACATACCGAGCAATATGCTTAATTTTGTCATTGTCGTATCTCCACTTTATCTTTTTTATCCACTTCTATCTTTCACTACAGGTGACGAACACCCTGACATCTGGAGTCCAGGTAAGGAAAAGATGCTGGCTACCTTGCTAACACTTTTGTCACTTGCCGCCACTTCAATTCTAATAATGAGACGCTCCCACTTTGAAGAGAACAGTTTTTCTTTTACTCCGATACAATCTGAAATTCAGTGTGAAGAAGCTCTTTAAGCTATTACTTCATGATCAAATCCAGTAGAAATTCTACTTTCTGAAATTTAATGTGGAATGATGTATGCAAATAAGAATCAGCTGGTGACTTGTTTATTTGCTTAAATGAC